>NW_015547660.1:227314-242313 GCF_001515605.1 Sinocyclocheilus anshuiensis | reverse complement strand
GATTAGTTACATTTATTTTGTAATTAAATTACGTAACGCCGTTACATGTAACTAGTTACTCCCCAACACTGCACACAACACAACCATATAAAAGACTACATAGACATTCAATCGGCCATAACTTCTAAAGAGATATAGCACTGGACAAAGATGAAACTTTCTAGTGCGCATGTCTTGAATGCCTGCTATCAAATGCAGTATGCTTTGAAATGCTACGCGTTCTGCTTGTATAAGCTACTTTGTGCTTAAGTAATGTGGTGGATTTAGGTTTTACATTGATTCTATAGACTTAGTGCTTTTTGAGCCATTTGGGACAGAGCCCTACTGTTTTATCTGAAACTACTGCTGTGTTCCAAATGACACACTTATACACTATGTACTTATGCACTATGTACTCAAACATGTAGTGTATAAATTACATAAAGTTATTTTGTCATTAATAATCTGAGTTTAGCCCCTCCCCCTTCGCGACGTAATTAAAGCTTCGACAGTTGAGTGCATGAAGTGTTCAACATTCCACGCTTCATGTGCGTCCCAAATCGTGTACTTGTGCACTATTCTATGAAGTTTTATAGTATAAATCGTCTTTAAATACCCAGATGATGCACTTAAATAACCGAAAAAATGAAGCGTGGAATGTTGAACACTTCATGCACTCAACTGTCGCAGGTTTAATTACGTCGCGAAGGGGGAGGGGCTAAACTCAGATTATTAATGACAAAATAACCTTATGTAATTTATACACTACATGGTTGAGTACATAGTGCATACGAGCATAGTGTATAAGTGCATAGTGTATAGTGTGTCATTTGGGACCCTGTTTTCGTTTTTTTTTTTTTGGTTATTTATTTAGTGCATCATCCGGGTATTTAAATTGCACTTTTTCTTTTTGGAATTTTCAGTGTGAACACACTACTTGCACTATTTATACTACAACACTTCAGAATAGTGCATGAGTATGCGATTTGGGACGCACCTTATACTACAAAACTTCATAGAATAGTGCATAAGTATGCACTTTGGGACGCACAAAACTTCATAGAATAGTGCATAAGTATGCACTTTGGGACGCACAAAACTTCATAGAATAGTGAATAAGTATGCACTTTGGGAAGCACCTTATTTTTTAAAAGTACTAGGTTGTATACAACACATTCTGTGCAGTATTCAGTAATCTAGAAACCCACTGTAACCCAACTGTTTTTAAAATAGTAAGCAGTAAGCAGCATACTGCGCAATACTCAGTACGTAGCGAGACGGTGTACTGTGAGCCCTCCAATGGCTGCGTGAGAAACCCCGTGCAACCGGAAGCGGAAAAAAAAAACTCCCGCGGCATGAGTTTCGCCGCCATTTTGCATCAGACCTATTGTAAAGAGTGAGATAGCAGACACGGCGGGATTTGGCCACTTTATCCTCTCTCAGTACATTTCCCTCTGGATTTATCCCAACATAATCCAAGACATTAACTGACAGGTATGAGAACGTTCTCTTGAGATTTCTCGAGCGCGGAGTCGGTTGTGCTCGGATGCTTCTTTGGCTTTCGTTAGAGAGACCGGCTTCTGTGGCGGCGCAGCTCACCTCAGATCAGACATTCTCAAACATTTAGGCGTAATTCACGGACTATTGTTGGCTTTCTGTGCACGTACACTGTTGGAGTAGTGTGGTAAAGTCATGATGTGGTGGTTGTTTGCTGGCGGATCAAACACGATGTTGCCCCCTCCTCACACACACACACACGTTATCAAACAAACTTAACACGACCAACCGTGACTAAAGTTTGCGGTGAAAGTGTTCGTGTGTTGTTGTTAAAGTGGTTAAGGTGTCAGGTGTTGCTGAAAGACTCCTCTGAGGTGCAGAGAACAGGCTTTATCAGCGCGCGGAGTGTCCACGTAGCTCATGTGTTGTGGCCTAGCGAGTGTGCCCTTGTCATTCAGCATCTGACACAACAAAGAGACACAGCCCGACCAGATTAAGTCATTTTATCCACACTGGCTGCCGTTTGAAGCGGAATGTAAACATTTGTCGACGAATAAGCTAGTTAAATCTGTCGCACGTTGTGTACATCAACCGCTTCGATCGCATTATTTAATGAAGTGATTAATTGTCAAGTCGGGCGTTGCTAGATCGCACTGGTTTTGAGACAGAAATGGCCGTTTTGTCTGTAGACAGGCAGAATCTGTTAGCGCTCGTGCAGCGGGAATAGCTCTTCCGGCGGAACACGTGGAAGTCTGAGTGATGAAATGCGCTAACAGATGTAGCATGATGCTATTGTCTTCATACAGTGAACATTCCATTGAGAATAATAGGCTGAAATAGTGTAAATATGGTGTTAAAGCCATGTTTGTTAATATGACAATTAATTTCGATCAGAGGAGAGTGCTGATGAACTGGCTGAGCAATACTCTGATTTCTGTATGATTGAGTTATATCAAATCAGAGTATATTGTTAATGTGAATAAATGCTACACCAATGAATAACAAGTACTTTATTTGACTCTCTAACTCTAGCACTCTCTATTCTAATTCTATTTTATCTATTTGGTTTATATTTAAAGGCTCTAGCACTAGCTTTCTCTGTTCCTTTTCTATTTTATCTACTTTTTGTATGTGTTATGCAGTCAAACCAAAAATGTATTCAGACAGAAGATATAATTTTTGATATTTGTTTTACTAGTGGATGCAGGACACTATAGTTCATTTATGGAAGTGAGGATAGCAAAATAAAGTTAACTGTGAGATATTATACCAAAAAATTAGTCAAGTCAAGTCTGCTTTATTCTTTCTTCGATTTCAGAATCGCGCAATAAAATCGTCTGCGATTTTCATAAAGTGGACTACCAGTAAAACTGATTAAAAATGTGGGAAAAAATTATTCAGACACTTTGACCTGAGCATGTTTTGCTGAAGTGTTTTTATTTTATTGCTAATGCGACCTTTTTACACCACAGACTGAACATAATTAAGCATTGCTTGGTAATTGGTTGACCTAAATTGCTATTATCTAATTCTTTACATACCTTTCTATCAAAGTTATCTGACGTTCTGACACCGTTTAGTTCTTGTCATATTTTATCACCATTTTTTAAACTATAGCGAATAAACTGTGATAATGTGAGAAATGCTGAAGGTGTCTGAATACATTTATATATAAACTTTATATATATATATATATATATATATATGTATATATTAATAAAAGTAACTTTTTTTGGATATAAATTAAAACACATTTAATTTATATCTAAATAAAGTTAATTTTACTTTAATTTATGTATTTAATTTATCCTGCTGATTACAGAACCGGCTTTTTTAACAAAATGCGCATGACAATCGCATTCGATTAATCGTGCAGCCATAATTGGGAGTCAAAGTAGAGTAATTCAGTACATGGGCTTGATTCAGTCTGTGCATGGTTTTCTGTTGGCTTGTTTTCAGCAGCAAGATGTCAGATTTAAAAATGTACAGTATGAAATGAATTGATATTTTTATTGGTTACTGTTGATAAGTGAAGAGTCATTTCTGTGGCACCAGCATCACCAGACAAAATGACAGAAATGGCTGTTATCAAGCATGTTTTTCGGAACACTTCCCTCATCTGCCATTGGTCAGATAAATGGATTGTCCTGCCCCCAAAGCTATGATTGGCTCATTGTCAGGCTGAATGTGATATTCAAACAAACCATAATATTTTGAAAGTACCACTAGGAATGTCTCACAGTTGTCTGTGAATAGTGAGATATGAGAAAGTAATACAGAGTAATGTTCACTTGAATCCACATTTTTGCCATCACTTATTCACATAAATCTTACTGTGATGTGAAATGAGTTAATGTGTAAAAACCCCATGTAATCTCCAGTGATGTGATCAAAAACTAGAGATTGACTGATTTATTTTTTAGGACTGATACAGATTTTAATAGTGTGATGATTGATATGCATCAACAATTTTTTATTATTTCTGTGTTATGACTTGCCTAATCACTATATGATCAATAGGCTGCAATTTAAAAAATGTGCTTTAAGAATTTAGAGAGTAATAAACAATATGTCATGTTTATGTAATGTTTAATCATGCAAGGTTCGGTTGTTTTGAAGTCCTAATGGTTGCAAATTATTTTGTTTCAGGATGCGTTTAATTAAATCCTTCTCATTTGATTCTTAAGAATGGCTGTTATTTAAAAATCCAAACAGTTCTTTGGGGCAAAATGATTGTTTGACAGATTATCTGTATTCTAATAAATACAGCATGCATAGTGCATTATAATAATGGAGTAAACAAATACTGTTTATAATCATTAAACACCGCTTACAGTGAGTAAAATCAAGTTTTGCCTGCGGTGTTTCTGCATCTTTTTACTTCCGTGGTGAAGACAGCCGGCAGGCTCCAGATCGCTCAACTTTGACCCAGTTTTGGATTAATTTGGCCCCTTACATCTGCACAGGTCCCGGAGACATGGCCACGGAGCATATAAATGGAAATGGTTCGGATGAACCAGTGGAGTCTTCAGCGGCAGTTACCCATTCAGAGCACTTCCAGACGCTACTAGACGCCGGCTTACCTAGAAAAGTTGCAGTCAAACTAGATGAGATTTACATAGCAGGTGAGACGTTACACATCTTCGTACAATTGCATGTTGCAATAAAGCTTCCAAAATGGGGGGATTTGCAGTAATGCTTGAAACAGAAATGGAAGAATAATTTTTGGTTCCCCAAAGGACCTTTCAGTCAAGAATGTTTTTCCACTATAAGAACCTTTTATGGAATTGGAAGGTTCTATATGGATGTTAAATGTGCTCTGGAACCATCAATGCCAATAAAGAACCTTTAGTTTTGTATTGTGCAATTTGTTTGTGGCACGTTTCACAACTTTGAATATTTCACATTTACGCATTTGCTGGGTGTTGTATTCAAAGTGACTTCAAGTATACGTGCATTCAAGTATATATTTTTCCCCTCAGAATTGAACCAATGACCTTGGCATTGCTAGCACCATATTCTGTTTGAGCTACAGCAAACCTTTTTTGTGTTCAGTTGTTTATTTTATTTTACTTTACTTTACTACTGGCACTAATTCTGTGCCCAGTAACCAATATAGATGTATACACATGTCCAAAAACTAAGTATAGTTTTTGGATATATGTTAAGGTTTTTGGAGGTCTGAATGGTTGAAATGGATGAAAACACATGAATACACATCCTTATTTTGGGCTGTCTAACTGTTAAAAGGGATAGTTCACCCAAAAATAAAAATTCTGTCAGTTACTCACCCTCATTTCATTCCAAACCTGTATGAGTGTATTTAGTTTGCTGAACACAAAAGATGATGTTTTGAAGAATGTGGGTAACCGAACAGTTTCTGGTCATTATTGACTTCCATAGTATTTTTTTCTTGCATACTATTGAAGTCAATGTGGACCAACAATTGTTTTGTTGCCCACATTATTCAATATCTTTTTTTTGTTCAACAGAAGAAAGAAACGCATGCAGGTTTAGAACAACTTGAGGGTGAGTAAAAGACAGAATTTTGGGTGAACTATCCCTTTATGAAATTGTTACACTTTTATTGATAGTAATTCATGCAAACAGAACATTTAAAGCCAGTGTTTATAGTCCTGTTGAATGCATGTTGCTGTAATGCCATGAATGGCTGTTAATTGTAAACACTCGTCATATGTGACCCTGGACAACAAAACCAGTCATAAGGGTCGAGTTTTCTGGATAAATAAGCTTTCCATTGATGTATGGTTTGTGAGGATAGGACAATATTTGGCTGAGATACAACTATTTGAAAATCTGGAATCTGAGGGTGCAAAAAAATGAAAATATTGAGAAAATCGCCTTTAAAGTTGTTCAAATGAAGTTCTTAGCAATGCATATTACTAATAAAAAAGTAAGTTTTGAGATATTAACGGTAGGGAATTTACAAAATATCTTCATGGAACATGATCTTTACTTAATATCCTAATGATTTTTGGCAGAAAAGAACAATCTATAATTTTGACCCATACAGTGTTTTTTGGGCTATTGCTAAAAATATACCCAAGCGACTTAAGACCGGTTTTGTGCTCCAGGGTCACGTATAATATCGAAGGAGCCAGTAATGGTTTAAGTAGTTAAAAGTGTGAATATTGGAATCAGCCTATGTGATTACTTATTTTGCATGAACTGTGATCTGAAACTTAAGAACAAATCAAACCGCCAACACGATTTCTCCTTGTCTGGCGTGAGAGGAAGCATGCTGCCAAATGCGCACATGCGGGAACAATGACAGCAGCTGCTCGTAATATCGAAGGAGCCAGTAATGGTTTAAGTAGTTAAAAGTGTGAATATTGGAATCAGCCTATGTGATTACTTATTTTGCATGAACTGTGATCTGAAACTTAAGAACAAATCAAACCGCCAACACGATTTCTCCTTGTCTGGCGTCAGAGGAAGCATGCACATGCGGGAACAATGACAGCAGCTGCTCGTGATTAGATGATTAACGCTTATAAAGCGCTGTGTCTATGAGATGCAGTCAATGGCTCTGCTCTACTGTGTCAAATTACACCTGACATCAATTGGGGAAAGCACTGTAGTAGTTCAGATCACGTCTTTCATCGGGATTTTAAAATCGTGTCTGATAACATCCAGTGAAGGTGGATGTATTAACAGTTTGAATTGTGTTAAGGATGTGTTTTTGTGCAGGACTCGTGTCTCACAGCGATCTTGATGATCGAGCGATTGAAGCTCTGAAAGAGTTCAATGAAGAGGGTGCGCTGCAAGTTCTCCTGCAGTTTAAAGACAGCGACCTGTCGCATGTTCAGGTATGTTTGAGAAGACCAAACTAATGCAGTCGTGCACCGAATGTACTGAGAGTGCTTGCATTTCACAGTTTATTTTTGGTAATGCTGGACCGATGCTGCGTAACATAGCCACACTTGCTTTGGTTATAAGACATGTTTACTTATCTTTAGTACTCATTATTGTTTATTTTGTTATGATGTCTCTTTAATTGAGATCTGTAAATCATAATATTTAAAATAGCTTGGAGCATGGATTAAAATTAGAGATGCACCGATTGCAATTTTCTTGGCCGATTCAGTTTTTATTGTTTTTTAAGTGTGACCTGCTGATACCGAGTTTTGCCGATTCCGGTTTTCTTTCTAAAAACTATAATTGACAGTATACAAACAAAAATCTATACTTTTTTTAATGCAAAAAAATTTTACACATTACAAATACAAAACATTACAATTCCCCCAATCTGGACAAAGTTACAGATGTCCTCTCACTTAAACAACTCTCAAAATAAAGTGCTCTGTGACTGGAAAAGAGGTAGAAATAACAATTAACTGACAAGGAGTTGCTGTATTTAACAAAACAGATGTAATTTCCCACTATGTTTCTTAAATTGTCATTTTTTTTCACTAACCTTATTAAATGTCATCTTTTACATCAAATTCTTACATTGTTTCAATTAATTCAGTTAGAAGAAGCTGTAGAGCTGTTACCGTTCAAATGAAAGCAGTATCACAAACTCCACAGAAGCTTTATTTACACGTTTGACTGTTTGATGACGCTGAGCTGCCATAAATGCATTTACACTGCAAGATTTCGAATGCATAAGGAATTTTATAAGATTAGTGTTTTAAATATTTTTTTAAACACAAATAAAAAATGTTGGGGAATATACAATGATCGATTTGAATATGAAACCAAAACAGTAGGTGGCAGCAAATGACTATGAATGAGTGAGTCATTTAGTCAACAGATTCATTCAAACGGCTGATTCATTCAGAAACGAGGCAAGTGACTACTGTCTTAATGAATGGGCCACTGAATCATTGACTCACTTGATTCGTTCAAAAGCGTGGATTCATTCAGTAACGAAACACCGTTGTGTTGCTCTGAGACACAAAACAGTTCTGCTGTGGCTTTGATTGGAACGAATCGATGCGTTTTTGTAAGAAAAATATCCATATTCAGAACGTAATGATCACTTGAATCTAGCTTGCGCTCACTGTTGTAAAACGGAAGCAGTTCCGGGAGCATGACGTATGAGGTCAGCGCTGCGCATGCGCCGGTGAGTCTCGTGAAAACCAATGTATGTTAACAGGAGCAAAGGAAGCAAAGTTTCCTTACTTTAGCAAAGGAAAACCAGTTTCCTCTTGGCTTATATCGAAATCCTCCTACATTCTTCTTTACAAATCCTCGTTTTGTACTTCTAATTCGTGACCGTTGTTTTGTTTCGATCTCTCCGCTGCGCTTCCGCGTTCGTCACTTCTGAGCGGCGCATGCGCAGCTGACCTCATACGTAATTCCCCCGGAGCTGCTTCCGTGTACAACAGTGAGCGCAAGCTGGATTCAAGTGATTATTACGTTTTGAATATGGATATTTTTCTTACAAAAACACATCGATTCGCTACAGGAGGCCTTTGTTCACCCCCCGGAGCCGTGTGAGACACTTTTTTTTTTATGGAAGGGTGCTTTTTATTTCACGTCTTTTGGACTGATGCATGCAACACCCGCTGACTGCAACGATAGAGCTTGAAAGATCAAAGACAATTTTTTTATATAACTCCGACTGGATTCGTCTGAAAGAAGAAAGTCATATACACCTAGGATGCATCGGGGGTGAGTAAAACGCAGCCTAATTTTCATTTTTGGGTGAACTAACCCTTTAACTTTTTATATTGAAATACTATTGTATAAAATCACATTGCAATCGTGTTTAAACATTTTGTTCATGCTATATTGCGTACCTAAATCATATACTATAAATGTCTTTTTGTTTTTACTACCGCAGTATGCATCTATAACTTTCGGTGTGCTGTTGCGCTCATTTGTTTAGATTTTTCTCATCTTTGTGTCATATCATATATAATAT
Organism: Sinocyclocheilus anshuiensis; assembly: GCF_001515605.1. NCBI lineage: Eukaryota > Metazoa > Chordata > Actinopteri > Cypriniformes > Cyprinidae > Sinocyclocheilus > Sinocyclocheilus anshuiensis. The sequence goes on along the minus strand of NW_015547660.1, from coordinate 233,444 downwards.
CATATGGCTAATAAGCAATATCACACGAGCCACGAGTGCACTATCGCATAAGTGCTGTTTTTGTCCTGAATAGCATGAGTGTAAATATAGTTATATTGAAAATTTTTTTGCTCAGTTTTGCCAAGCCAAATATTACCTAGTAATGCAGAAGTGATGTGTGTCTCCAAGCAGCACACAGTTTCTGAATTAATCCGCGCTTTGAACGAATGGTTGCTGAACTTTCTACCGTCCGTTACTGGAAATTAAATGAAATTACTGGTTGATATGCCCTGATCTCAATAAAGTTTACACACGCTTTTGGTCCGTGAATTAGATCTCGCTTAGGACGCACGCTGTCTGTGGAGGTTTGGCCAGGACCGGTTCCAGAATTAAATCAACATATGTTATGTTCCGTCCATTGCAAATCACTGCTATTCCGAGAGTGAATCCCTCATAAATATGCGGATGTCATTCCCGAAACTTTGCAGGGTGTAGCCTATGTGTCCGAAAAACAAAAGTTTCATACAAATTCTGAATGGATTATACCCTAGAAAGTGCGCAAAGCATGCTCCCTTTATCGCTAAAAAGCATCACTCTTCGTTCATCGCGATCTTACAAAGTTCTGTTATAATCAATTAAGCTCTCTAAACTGCACAATGCATCTCTCCAATTGATTCGGGGCCGACATCAGGGACTCCATGACTAACAATTTGGGGGGGCAATTGCCCTTGTCCCCCCTAATGTCGCCCATGCTTATTAGCATGCATATTACTAGAATATTAGCCATTTATTAGTAGTAATTAAGCACATATTAATGCCTTATTCTACATGACCTTATTCTACATCCCTAATCTTACCCAATACCTAAACTTAACAACTACCTTACTAACTATTAATAAGCAGCAAATTAGGAATTTATTGAGGGAAAAGTCATAGTTAATAGTGCATAAGTGTTCCTTATTCTAGTGTCACTGTTTTTCCATTAATATTCAGGCAAAGAAATGTAATAATCTATGTAAAATAACAATCTTCAATGCATAAATGAAATATAAATGAATTCTTATTAATTTTACACCTGCTCACCCATTGCTAATGTTTTGCTTTTGAACAGAATAAAAGTGCCTTCCTCTGTGGAGTGATGAAGACGTACAGGCAGAGGGAGAAACAGGGGACCAAAGTGTCAGACTCCACTAAAGGACCAGATGAGGCCAAAATCAAAGTAAGTCTATGCAGCCAGTAAGTCAGGTTTTTTAGTTCCTAAAGTTGAATGATATAGCCGCCTGTCTATCTATTGTTCACTCTGTATAGCTGTTTGTGTTGCTTCTTTCTTTTCTATTGATCCAGTACCTGTCTGACGGTCAAGTGTTTTTATTTTCTGCTTCACAGGCTTTGCTCGAGAAAACTGGCTATACACTTGATGTGACGACAGGCCAGCGCAAGTATGGCGGTCCTCCTCCAGGGTCGACCCATGCTGGAGTTCAGCCCACCGTCGGCACAGAGGTTAGTGCTGTAGTCGTTTGTGTGACTGACGGATGTCTGTTTTATTCTGCACTAGTGTTCGATTCTGTTTTAAAGCTGTCAAAATGCATTGTGTCATGTTCATTAAAACACTCAACTGGAGCTTGCATAAAAACCCAAATTAGACTTCTAAGCAATAAAAGTATTGCACTTGGCTTCACCTTAAAGCATACGGCATCATGTCAATGTTATGTTCACAGTGCCGTCACTTGCATTTGCATAGTGAGTTTTCAGTGATTGACAATGTATTTCATTATTAAATACTGCAGGAAAGGGGAATTAATTTGTGTAGTGTTTTAACTAGTCAATTAATTGCTGAAGTAGTAGTCGACTTGTGCACAGTCCCTAAAATGTATACTCTACAAATTTATAAATTTTGTGTAAACTGTGTTTAGTTCCTTAATGAGCATTTTTACACAAATCAATGATCCTTTCATAAAGATGAATCAGTTTTGAACAAATTGGTTGATTGAATGATTCAGTGACTCTTGAATTGCCACCACCTATTGGCAGTTTCGAGATCATATTTGAAAAATCTGATTTAATTTTTCTATTTTAAAAAACAAATCTCATAGAATTCTGAAATTGTAATTTTGGTATAAATTCATCTAAATGCTGCTTTAGTTGCAGGTTCTGTGCTGCTTGTGCAGTGCAAAAATGGATTTAGTTGATTCTGATTTAATTTGATTGTAATCGCTTATAATGTCTTATTGTTGTAATCGATTGATTAAACAAGAATTTCACACAAAAGATGATGCATACATTTAATAAGGTTAAAAATTGCCCTTCAAAAGGCAAAAACGCCACTGGAAATCAATACAAGGTGGCAAATTTTGCTCTTAAAAAAACGCTTTACACTTTAGACATTCAACTAACTACAAGTAACTTTGCAACCACACGTCTACTAACTCTCAGAGTAGACTGTTAGGGTAGGTTTAGGGTTAGTCGAATAAGTTGACATACTTGCAAAGTTTCTCATAGTCAGTATGTTGTATGTTGTGGACGCATCAAAATAAAGTGTTAGCAGATATTAAGCAGACAGTCTACTAATACTCTAATGACTGCTAGTTGACATGTAGTTGCAAAGTTACTTACTGTTAGTAGAATGCCTAAAATGGGCTATCAAAATAAAGTGTTACCAAAAACAAATCGGTAACACTTTTATTTTACAGTGTCCTTATTGCATGTTACATGTACTTATGCATAATTACAAGCAACTAACTCTAAAACAAATCCTACCCATAACTCTAGTAAGTACATGTTGTTATTAATATTACGTGCTTAATTGTGTAATTACTTTGTAACGAGGACAACTTAAAATGTAGTGAAACCAAAAAAGACAACAGTCCCAGAAATTAGTGAGATTTCATTTTTTTTGTTAATATCACAGACCCCTAATTGCTAGGAAAGAGTCAGTTTAATGTTTATTTTAAGATTTTTATGGCCATAACTCTGTATGTTGTGGCTGATCTTGTTTCCTCAAATGCTCTCAGATTTTTGTGGGAAAGATCCCGAGAGATCTCTTTGAAGATGAGCTCGTCCCTCTGTTCGAGAAAGCCGGACCCATATGGGATCTGCGTCTGATGATGGATCCGCTCAGCGGGCTGAACCGAGGATACGCCTTCATCACCTTCTGCACTAAAGAGGCTGCTCTGCAAGCCGTCAAACTCGTAAGTGATTGTCTGCTTGTTTCTATCCACCTGCGGCCTTTTGGATTCTGATTGTAATCTTTCCTGCAGTGTAACAACAATGAAATTCGCCCTGGGAAACACCTCGGTGTGTGCATCTCTGTTGCCAACAACATGATCTTTACTTAATATCCTAATGATTTTTGGCATAAAAGAAAAATTCGATAATTTTGACCCATACAATGTATTGTTGGCTATTGCTACAAATATACCCCAGCGACCTAAGACTGCTTTTGTGCTCCAGGGTCACATATATGTGTGCATTAGAGATGGACTGACACACTGCTTTTACAGATTATCATGAAAATCAACACCAGTGGTTTGCAATTGTTTTTTGCAAACTATTTGCGCTGGAAGGTTCTAGCAACAGTGTCAAGCAAAGAAACTTCTCAGCTTTCACCTTAAATCACAATAATTTTTTTTTCTCAAGTAAGAAAGAAGGGGTCTGTTATTTTCTAGGATAGAGGACGCTCATGTTTGTTACAGTAATGATAAAAACATGAGCTCTCTGATGAGGATTTGTTGTTTAGATCGTAAGTTCATCATAATTTTGTGTTAATATCAATAGTTAACGTGAAAAATTGAGTTTCTGTTAGCACAAAGACAAAGCTCACTTTATATTGTGCATATGTACATGCACAGGATTTTTTTCTCTATTTTAACAAAATATTCGTTTAAAATGTTTGTGCAAAGGAAATATAAAAATACATCTAAAATGTGCAATGCACATGGATAAATACACAATGCTTTAAAATTACCCCATAAAAATACCAGATTTGAGTTTTTTTTTCCCTTTGTACATTATTTGTATTTAGTTCATATGACAATAAAGTAAAAATAAAATTGTGTCAGTAGTGTTGAAGCATTACATTTGTCATTCAGTAATTACAAAACGTTAAATTATTACTCGTAATTTTCTGAAAAACTTCTGCACCAACGTTTTGTCTAATACTGAATTTTGTTACTGAAACTATTCCGGAGAACTGCATGTCTGCAATGAATTTGTTAGGGTTCTTTTTTTTTTTTGATTAACTGAAGAGTCAAGTGTTTGTGATGTATTTGTGTCAAAACAAACGTCAGTTTTCCTGAAATTATTTTCTATCCTCAATCTCAACAGAGGGCTTGAACGACGTCATCTTATACCATCAGCCTGACGACAAGAAGAAGAATCGCGGCTTCTGCTTCCTAGAGTACGATGATCATAAAACGGCAGCCCAGGCGCGGCGTAGATTAATGAGCGGCAAAGTGAAGGTGTGGGGGAATGTGGTGACGGTAGAATGGGCTGATCCCATAGAAGACCCCGACCCTGAAGTCATGGCTAAGGTACGTTGTTTTCCACTAACAGCTCTAGTGCAACAATAGATTAGGTGTGGGTGCCGATAAGCCCAAAATTGTATATATCAATGAATTTTATTCCATGATAGCATGCATCTCAGTATACATGTTTTTTTGGAAATATGGTTATTATACCAACAAAAAAAACATGATTCTGAACTTAGCATGTCAGTTTTCACTGATACCATCTGTCTGTGGGTTTGTTCACTTGCATGGTTGCATAATGTAACACATACAGTACATTCCTTAATTCTGAGAAATAAAAAACCTAATATATAAAATATATGATACAGTATTAGTCAAGCAGCTTAAGGTTGATTATCTGTGTAGCTGTGAAGTTAGAATGAGAATAATTGAGAATGAGAATTTCAAAATCTTTACACTGAACAGAATGAGTTTAAATTTGAAGGTAGTTTGTGCTTATTTGTTATGCAAATATTAAAGGTGGAAACATTTAAAAGTCTTTTTCTTTATGCAAAATCCTTTCCTGTGTGTTAAATGAGATTTGATGCCAGAGCCTTGAATTATACATGGTCAAGTTTATACTGATGAGATTATTTTGCATGTATTGTTTAGGTCAAAGTCCTCTTTGTAAGAAACCTGGCGAGCACAGTAACGGAAGAGCTTCTGGAGAAGACGTTCTGTCAGTTTGGCAAACTGGAAAGGGTTAAAAAGCTTAAAGACTACGCCTTCATCCACTTTGAAGAGCGAGATAGCGCTGTTAAGGTAATTATCTCTTCCTCTGCATCATTTGAGAGGTTGCTGGTAATTAATGCACAGATTTTAACCAGTGTGTTTCTGCAGGCTCTAGCTGAAATGCACGGGAAGGATTTGGAAGGGGAACAAATTGAAATCGTCTTTGCAAAGCCGCCTGACCAGAAGAGGAAAGAGCGAAAGGCCCAGAGACAAGCTGCTAAAACTCAAATGTAAGGCGATTTATGAGCTTTGTCACATAACTAACTCCCCACGAACACACACAGAAAAATATAGCACAACGTTGCTCTCAAGGTCTAAAAATGACTTTAAAATACAGAGCAAAAGTCCATAGTAACTAATGCACTATTACTTATATTTTCATCTTATGTTAGTATCTGCTATATACCAGGGGTCGGCAACCTATGGCATAACATATGAGGGATAATCACTGGCACGCGAGCAATAGGGAAAACTGCATACCGACGTAGATTTTGAGGTAATCAAAAAGTTGAGTTATATCCAGTGATGCAAACTACTCCACTTTTTTTTCTCAAATATGGCCATTTTGAGAGCGAGAGAGAGAGATGAAAGTTGCTTGTGTGATCTATCTGCATCTGTGTCTTTCTCTACAAACAATGAAGCTGAGTTCAGTTACTTCAAAAACAGGGATTTTACCCCCCGCGTTGCTAAATAATATAATGTAGCGATTCAGTATCGATAAAGTCACGGGGCAGACAAGTTTCTGAGCTGAATGTTTCTGTGTGTGCGCTGCGTGATCTCTGATCTGTCAATTCATGAAAAATGCTTCAGAAACTGTATGATAATCAAATATTGATTTTTATCTGAACATCTGAAAATGCTTATGTACTGTAAATACAGCATGCATTAAAAAAAAGGGGGGGGGGGGGGGTTGT
>NW_015547660.1:183877-227182 GCF_001515605.1 Sinocyclocheilus anshuiensis | reverse complement strand
ATAAAAAAAAAGGGGGGGGGGGGTATTGGCTTAGTGGTTAACCAAAAATATTAAAAATAGCACTTCATGCCCAAAAGGTTGCCGACCCCTGTGCTATACCGTTATATAAAGATCTCATTGATTTACATTACAAGCATCAGAAGTTCATCATGTAAATATCAGCATCTGCACCAAATTGCATATTTAGCTTAGTTTGCATCTCTGAATAAAATTGAGCTGTTTTTCCTCCATATGCTCACTATATCAGACTATATGAGCTATAAAAGCCTGACTGATCAAATATAGCAAAGGGACCCCAGCTGTTTTTCTCAACTCGCATTTTAATAATCATTACTCCTATATGTGTCCCTGGAGCACAAAAGCAATATTAAGTCGCTGGGGTATATTTGAAGCAATAGCCAACAATACATTGTATGGGTCAAAATTATTGATTTTTCTTTTCTGCCAAAAATCATTAGGATATTAAGTAAAGATCATGTTCCATGAAGATATTTTGTAAATTTCCTACCGTAAATATATCAAAACTTAATTTTTGATTAGTAATATGCATTGCTAAGAACTTAATCTGGACAACTTTAAAGATGATTTTCTCAATATTTAGATTTTTTTTTTTTGCACCCTCAGATTCCAGATTTTCAAATAGTTGTATCTCGGCCAAATATTGTCCTATCCTAACAAACCATACATCAATGGAAAGCTTATTTATTCAGCTTGATATATAAATCCCTTATGACTGGTTTTGTGGTCTAGGTTCGCATATAGTGTGTAAGTGTTGTAGGTCTTTTATTTGCTGTTGTCTCCCCTTTACATGCCCACTTTTCCAGCTTTACACACCCATTTCTAGAGTCTTTTTCAGATTTGAGGTGTGACCACACTCAGACTCTTGAATGGTTGTATATGGATTGTAAACATGTGCATGTGTTTCAGGTATGATGAGTATTATTACTACGGGCCGCCGCATATGCATCCCCCAACGAGAGCAAGAGGACGAGGCGCTAGAGGTTATTCGTATCCCCACGACTATTACAGCTATGAAGATTATTACGATTACTACGGCTATGACTATCACAACTACAGAGGCGGTTACGACGACCCCTACTACGGCTACGATGACTTTCAAGCTCACGTCAGAGGAAGAGGCAGCAGAGGAGCCCGGGGCCCCACACTGTCCAGGGGCCGCGGCTCCACCGCTCCCAGAGGACGGGCCGGTTACTCTCAGCACGGGGGTCCGGGGCCCAGCCGAGGTGGCCGAGGGTCCAGAGCAGGCCTCCAGCAGAGATGTCGAGTGGTACGTGATGTGTGGGTGGAGCAATCCTGGAGTGTTGGCAGGAGGTTTTGAAGTGCTCTAGGCTAGATGTGCACTCATTTTAAGTCAAATTTGACAAAGGACATAGTGATCAAAATACGTGTTTTGGCGTTTGTTTTTTCCTTCCCCTCCTTTTCATATTGCTTACACATGCAAGGCACCTTGTGGACGAAACGGACCAAAGGTTTGCATTTTCTGCTCTTTCATTCCTGGAAATACACGGCACTTATGTACACTGATTTATTTTTGACTTCTGCATATGCAAAGTGTCTTCATCGCGAAGTACTCAACTGTAGCACAAGCTGTGCGATATAGCTTAAACATCTGTATTTTTCAGGTTTTTATATTTGAGTATTTGCTGGTGGTGCACCGAAATTAATTTTCAGTATTGGCTAAAACCATTTTAGAGAGTGGAAATCATTGACCGAAATGGTGACGTTTAATAAGCGCTTCTACGTTTTGACTGCATCAGTGTCTGTTTCATGCACAGAACATGGATAGACTACAACAGGTAAACATGTCTGTTTTAAATAGCGTTGAAAATGAAGATTTGTAATTTATCAACCTTCATTTTGATGAACCGACATATTTTAGTCTATGCTGTTTTTAGCACAATGTTTCCAGCCCCTGTTTAAATGTTTCAACAACAAAATAGAGTAAAAATTGTTATATTGTTAAACAGTCTTAAGTACAATTTAAATGTTTCTATACAAGTCAGTTATTGAATGTTGGTTGTTAAATGATTAGTGGTTGATATTTAACTTTGTTTTTGGTTTTCAGATTTTCAAAATGAAAACTTAAATTTCAGTTTGGTCAAACAAACAACAAAAAAAAAACGTTTTGGTGCAGGATTAGAATTTGCTCTGAAATTGCTTAGATGTGCCTTTCCCTAATCAAAACCATTTTAGCAGATTAGAATCTTCAAATGCGAAACTGAGTAAAAATAGTATTTTCTTGTAAAACGGACTCCAATAATCTGTTTTATTTCAGTAAACATTTGTGTCCAAATATTGTTTGAAATTTTCTTTCGCTTTTGAGGTATTATGCATTTAAAATCTACTAATTTAAAGTAGTTCAAATGAATCGCGGAAATAAAGTTATGAACTCTAATGCTTTTTTTGCTAGTAAAGTTCAAAATAGAGGTTTTTAAAACACCTGTATTAACACTCATCATAATCATAAAGCTAGTCTAAAGATTGACTCATTATAGGAAACTTCATGGGCAAAATCATTTGTTTTGTAAATATTCCGTCTCCCAGCCTTCGCCGTAATGCATCTCAAAACCTGTCTGTTTTAAATATAGCCTAATGATTTAAAGGTGAAGGTAACAGGTGCACTTCAGCAAAATCAGTCCTGCGACTGGCCATGCTCATGCTTTAGCACACGCATTAATGTCACCAACTGTTTCTTTGAAAACGTTCTCATGTTGTGATGACTCGGATAACTGGATTTTCATCATCTCCTGCGCTTTTGTTGTGAAGGTCTTGCATGAACCTGATACTGTACCGCCGCTTGTGTTTGTGTGAATAAAGCATGCGTGTTTTTTGTTTTACCAGGGAAAGGGGGTCGAGGCTGGTCCTGACCAGGTAGTATGAAGACTGACTTGTTGTATGGGGTTACACCGGATGCTACCAGTGTTCATAAGGTTAAAGCAAACTCAAATGTCCAATGATTTTCCAGCCTGTATTGAAGCAAATCTCCTATACTGCCATCCCCGACAAACCATAAGATTTCTCAAATCGAAACCCCGGACACAGTTTTTCCCATTCGGAGCCCGTCTAAATAAGCCAACTCACTACTACTACCCCCCGGTTATATAGTCTAAACTCGCCACATTCTGGAACTGAAGTTCAGACTCTCAAGCATCCCCATACGTCAGATGTGTTTTGCACTTTTGTTCTTTTTCTTTTTTTACTCCTGCGTTTGAAGTGGCTCGGAGGAGCTTGATGCTGATGTATATTTTTGTGCTAACTACAATGTTGTTGTGGGAATGTCCATGTTAACCTAAAGCGCTTGGATTCGGATTGAGAACTTCTGCGGGTTTTTGGTGTAACCGCCTCGCGTGAACAAGTCAGGCATTCCAGGAACGTGGTTCTTTTCAGAACTTGTCTTTTTAAGGGTCGGTTAACTACCTCAGTAAAGAGGATTCAACTACCCTGCCTGTACTGTAAATAGGGACGCGTCGAAGCATAGGAGCAGGGCTTGTTTCTTATGAAATATGCACAAGGGCAGCAGATATTCTTAATGTAATGTAGTCAATCCGCTGCTGCTCTGACATTGCAAACAGTAAAACTGGGCATGCAAATGAAGCTCATGTGATGAGCTGGAACAAGCCCTGCTTTTATCCTCCTTTCAACTGAATTAGCTGCCTTGCTTCTTCAGATTATGTAGTTACTGGGTGTATGATAGTTTGGAATAAAATGTTACTTTTGTATTGGCTTAAACATCACAAATGCATCCGCTGCATTTTCTAAGCCCTGCAGTGTCCTTTTTTCTGCCGATGCTGGATGGCGAGCACCAGTCGAAGAGCAATGAATTATGTAGGTTTTATAATCAATCATGACTTTAGGCGAGCGAGCGATCGTTTGCAGGCGAGAGATGAACTGGTTTTTCTGGAAAAAGGGATACTGCAGCTTCAGTTTATATTCCATATATAGCAAGCAGGTGACCGAACCATTCAGCCGGTTTTGTACACAGTTAACTCCCTCTCGATAAAGCTGTAACATTGCAACCTTTTGAAAAGATGTGTGAGCAGTTTTAAACTATTGTTGGTGGCCAACAACGTTTTTGCATTCCAGCAAATAAATTGTTTTATACTGTAAAATGAGGTGAGTGTAACTTATTTTTGTAATAAAGGTTTTGAATTCTATCTTAAAACCTGTTCACTGTCGTAATCTTGTCGTCTGGAAAGATGCAAATGAAGGCGTTTTATGTGCTGCTGGTTTCTTTTTGTATACGTAAGTGGTGTGGGATTTTGTGTCGAGTGAAACTTGCCCACAAGTCTGTGTGAAACGAGGCTTGTACAAGTTTGTACAAACGGGGCTATTCTACGCTGATACAAAAAAAAATGGGTGAAAATTTGATGTCTTTAGGGCAAGTGCAAACCAAGGCATGAAAAGTAAATTGTAGAAATCAACAACAAATTTCAGCAAATAACAATTTCGTTAAGTGATAAAGTACCTACATGAGACTGTAAAAAATGAGTGAGAACTGGCCACAATGTGGCTGCAACAAACGATTGTTTTGATAATTGATTAATCGCCGATTATTTCACAGATCAGTAGTTTTTGTTCTATTATCCCGCTTTTACTGTTAGTTAAAATATTAAGTCACACATTCTAACTAAGAAATAAAACGAGGTAACCACTTCAGCTTTTGAAGATGTCAATTATATTACTATTGCACAATACAAATAAATTTGGCACACAAAATGAGATGAAAAAAGACATTCTCATTCACCATTTAACTGAATGAAGAAGTAGCTGACTGATGCATCAGTGTGCCTGATCTCCTGTTGTTGGACATATGGGTACGGAACAAAATAAAGGTAAGCGATAAGACATTTTATTTTTGGATAAATTATTTTATTCACAACGTTCACTCTATTAAAACACCTTGTAGCATTATAATAATTAAAACAGTCCTGAGCTAGATTAAAGGTGGGGTATGTATTTAAAAAAAAACGCTTTAGAAAACTGAGTCGGCCGAGTACCAAAACAAACTTGTAGCCAATCAGCAGTAAGGGGCGTGTCTACTCATGATGCAGAGGAGAGAGCGCTCAGTGCACAGCACAGGACGAACATTAGCCGAGCCGTGCAACAGGAAGATAGAGATGGTGGATAACAAACAAAAGAGGAAAACAACTGCGGAACAAAAGAAGGCTTAAGGCAAGAAGTAGGACCCGTGTAAATATCGGATCAGCTTTCCAGCGCTGGAGAGAACTCAAGGAGCGGAAGGCCTGCGATCGGACGCCGAGGTTGCTTTGTTTCTTCTCCATAGGTGAGTAACACCGTGTCTGCGCCGCAACAGCTAAAGTCTGTCTACACTGGACGCGACAAAGCGACCGCTGAAAATCATTTGAAATTTGTGTCAATAAGTCATGAATAGAACGCAGCAGCAGTTTTCTGTCGGGGATTTGTCGTGTCGCGCCGCATATAGTGTAGACAGCATCACTGATTATAATGAGTTCTATGGTATTTTGGCGTGTCGCACCACTCGCGTCCGGTGTAGACACGGTGTAACATTGGTTTTGCTTTGTTTCACAGAACTAATCATTGCCTGGGTTGCGTACATATGTGGGGTGGAGCTATCAAAATAGGGGCGAGACCCTTCTGTGGTAGGGGTGTGCTTGTTTTGGTGATTTGAAATATCAACATTGGCTACCAGAAATCACTTACCGCACCTTTAAGCTTTAATCTATGCAAACCAAACTATCACTTAAATGTAATATAACTGCTATGCATTCAAGAAATGAAAAGATAACTTTTATCCTATTGTTTCCCCAAGTGGCAAAATTCCCTCGTGGTATCGGGTGAGTTTACAGTATGGATATCGATGGACTTGCAGACAGAAAAACACTACAGGAATTTGTCATTTTACTTTAACCTATTTATTTTGTTCCATTTGTCATCACAAACTGGTTTGCTTTGTTACAAAACCTAACCTTTTGAAAAACCGTGCTCCAACTTAAGAGCCCTTGCTGTGAAAGAAGGCTAAAGTGAGTTATGGTTAAAATTAAATCAAAAATCAACTTAAAACAATTAACACAAAATATGTGCCAATAACAAACAAGACTGGATTTTAGGTTCACTGTCAACTGATGTCTTTATTTCGCCAAACGCAGACATACAAATCATGTTCAATTCATGCATTTCAAACTTATTGCAGAAGAGATTAAGCCCTGATTGAATCTCTCAGACCCCCAGGAGTTTCTTGGCCATATAGCCAGGCATACTGTAGAGGAACAGGGCCAGAATGGCAAGAAACATCAGCGCCAACACAATTTTGATGACCAGCCACTTGTACTGTTTGCAGATGAGATGGTGGATTGCCTTTAGCGGGCTAAGGAACCACAGGAATGTAATGTCGGGGCGGCTGGTGGGACAAAACCATTGAACAAGCTTTTAAAAATTGGGTTTTAATTAATCATGAACATGCACAAATTTAAAATGTGTCTCATTGATGACATGCAATTTTGGCAGGTTCAAGTGTGCAATGGTGCACATCAGTGCTCATAGATTCACGAAGTTTAGTCAACACTGCGTTGTTCTACTTGAGATTCAACACTAGAATTATAAGATAGCTGTTTATTTTCTGCTTACAAATGGATGGTAAATGGGCCTGTTTATTGTGAAATATTGAAGGACGGTAATCCACGATTGGGCTGGTTTTTTTAGAGTATAGGTGCAGAAAATTTTGGATTTTCATGAACTGTTAATAAATAAAATGCATGCAGTTTTCTTTATTGATTTATTAGTAGCATCCAAAGCACACAATAACATCTTTCAGTGAAGAAAAACGGAACTTCCACCAATCTGAAAACCCCAGAAGCGTATGCATTGATATAAAAATTTTATGTTAGCACTGGATATGCAGATAAATGAGACCACTACATGTTTTCAGATTTTGTATGTTATCTGAAACACAAAGAGCTAACGACTGACTGGATAACAGGTTTTCAGTGCTTAAAATGTGAAAAGCTGAAACACAATCTCCTGTCAGCGTTTGATGATCATCAATGACTTCATGTTCTCAGCAGGGCTTTGCTATTTAATAGTATGTTTATGATCATTCAGTTAAAGCAGGAATGATTTATTAATTTAACACAGATGAAAAACAATAAGTATGCATATGACTTCTCCAACAAACAAATAGATAACTTCAAAAAACAAGTGAAATAATATCGCAGAGATGCTGAATGTTGCAGGCATTGAGAAAGCTTTTCAAGCCCCTAGAAGCTTTTTCACCATGTAACCTGGCATACTGTACAGAAACAAGCCCAGCATCACTAATAACAACAGAACCACCACAATTTTGATGATTAGCCACTTGTAGTTGTTGCAGATTAGATAGCGGATTGCTTTGAGCGGACTGATGAACCACAGGAAGGTTGTGTCAGGACGGCTGGTGGGACAAAGAAAAACGTGTGGTAAAATCTGCGGCACAGCAGCGGGCGAATTTTAATTGTCAAAATCATTACGAATTGGGGATTTATTTTCAACTTATTCAGATGTGTGTACCGGGAGACATACTAATTATATGTGACCCTGGACCACAAAACCAGTCATGGGTATATTTGTAGAAATAGCCCAACCACACATGTGTATTAGTGTTCTCTTTGATCGTGGGAAATTTGAAGTGTGTGCGTCTTTCCACTCCGAAGATGGTAATAATTCCGGCGTAATAATCAATGAACTTTGCTGCCGTACCATGGGTGCCGCAGGCACAATGATATTACGCAGCGCCTGAAAATAGGCTAGCTTCCATCAACATAACCAACGTGACCACCTGCTTGCATTCCAGATTTTCAAATAGTTGTATCTCGAGCAAATATTGTCCGATCCTAATAAACCATTAATCAATGGAAAGCTTATTTATTCAGCTTTCATATTATGTATAAATCTTATTGTCATAAAATTGACCCTTATGACTGGTTTTGTGGTCCAGGGTCACATATTATTACAATGTCTGTGTGAATAGCATAACCAAATATAATGGTTTATGTCAGCACAGAAAGCTCTTCTTGAAACCACTCAATGCTCAACTCGATTTAAAGTGATTCAATAATTCTTTGAACGATTCTCTGATTCAAAATTTGAATTTCTTACAGTTGGAGAAGTTTTTTTATTTTATTTTTTAAGCTGAACAATTAACATTGTTATTATGCTCGTTTAGTGTTTTGATATCAAGGGTTGCCCAAAATTCATTGACCTTGTCCATTAGAAAAACCCCTATGGGTTCACCACTGATCTACTTTACACTTAAACAAGAACACATTAGCACTAACATTTTTCATCATTATATTGACTGCCTATACAAGTCTTCAGATAACTTACAAAACAAAAATGATTCAAATCTCAACATCTGAGAGATTCCATGTCTGTTCTGATCACAGGACACTTTTCACCAGATGTTTCCCAGACTCTTAGGTATGAACTGGTCTCCTTACCAGTTACTAAATTAAATTGGCAGCTACTTCTCAAGGTTTCTGGATAGTGGGTGAGGCAATGGTGAAATTATAATTATTAAGCAGGCTGATATTTGGGGTGAAACTATTTTCTTTAATAGAGAAAAACGAAGGAATATGGGAACTGGAAATTTTAAAGGAATATAATTAAATTTTGTTTTTTAAAAAGTACACATTAATGTAAGGCGGAGTATCATTCCTTTTCTGGGAGGTGCTACATCATGTCAGGAGAGATTTTGTTTAAACCTGTATTTTTGAAGAGTTTATTCGCAAAAACAGATAATTCTGTCTAAAGGATAACAAGAAGCTACCATCTATTTTATATGAAGCACTCTTTTAAAGAATTGGGTGATAAAATGTTTTCAGTATTCTAAATAAATGTTAATTAGATTTTTAAAAAGTGATTTAAAATGGTTAGTTCAATAAATTAATACTTTAATTTTTATACTTTAGTGAAAGTGAAAAATGGTTAGTGGCAAATGACTGAAGCCCTGAAGGTAGATGTAAAGACAAATGTTGCTCTTACTTGGGTTTCTCCAGAGGCTCTGGTTCATTGCGTCCTTCACCAACAGGACTCTTCTCGGCCTCCTCACCTGTCAGCAGGTGAAGCTCTGCTTCTACTTTCCCCTTAAGAGATTAAAGACATTGTTCAAACTATCAAAGCTGAACAGACAATGCTACAAGTGCACACTGATAGTTTAGGATGAGCCTTTTATTGTTAATAGATGTCAGATCATGCAAAAATGAAAATTCTGTAATTTAATTTGATTTTCTTCATAAAGGAAGATATTCTGATGAATGTTTAAAGCACTGTTGAAAGCGAAAGGTGCTTTTTTTTACTACCAAGCCCCAAAAAAGCATGGAAGTATGATTACAGTAGTCCATATGACATGCAGGAGGTCGCATGATCGTCATGTTTTAGCTGCTGTTCAGCATGTTGTGTATCATGTGACAGAGTTTAAAAATGCAGAAGTGTAAGATTTGAAATTTTAATGCTTGGCGGGGAGAATTTTCAGTGAATCATTTCATTTTGGTTTGGAAGAACAATAAATATTGGTGACACTTCAGTTTAAATTGATGTAGTTACACGTTAAATGTATCTTACTATAGTAATCTGAGTAAATTATGCATATTTACAGATAACCAACTCTAAACCAAACCTTAACCTAATTCTAATTTCATGTAGTTAAATAATATAGCTCGGTACTTACACTGTAGCACTACAAATGTGTAGCCTGAATATTGCACATATTGCAACAGTAGTCATATTTATATGTCAGCCATTGAAATTGCATTTAAATAGTCTTTGCACTAGTGTTGCTGTAATCACTTTCTGTAAATCTCCCTCCTCCTCCCCAGGACCACCTGTCTAGATACGCTTATGGGCGGTTTATGTTTGTCTGTTTGTGCAGCCGCAACTTAGATGCTCACGGCACGATTGTGTATATCTTATGCTGGTTTCCTTTCACGCTACATGACTGTTTAATGAAGTTGCTGTGGTTTGCACATTACATAACTAATTGGTGACTGGAGGTCACACAATATTTAACTTCGAAGAATCCCCGACTACTCTGTATCTGCCCTGCATCTTGCTCTCTCATTGGTTGTAGGTTGCCACCGATGTCAGTTCCAGTCAAAACACATTTCACACTGCAAGAGTCACAGCGGAGTCCAAATATTTAGCCTGCTAAATATTTTTTGGGGCTTTGGCAATGCATCAGCACTTCTCTCAGATTGTGCCTTTTAAACGTCATACTATGCGATCATCGCTTACGTGAACAAGCACTGATTTGCCTCTAATTTTGGGCTTTTGTCAGCGATCTACAGAAAGTGTTGGTGAGTGAAAATTGGGCATAAATTCATATGGTGCATACCCGGCAGCATGGTAAGTAGATTTATTTGTTTAGTCGCACAGTGCCACCTAGTGGTCAGGATGTATGAAACATTTATATTTTTGCTTATAACTTCTGAGTGGTTGGGCCAAAAATGACAAGACTGGTCTCTTTGGAGTTGAACTATACCTAATTTATCCCATGTCAGCCATTTTGGGCATTGACCATTTGGAATTTTGTCGCAAAAAATGCCATATTTTATGAATGCATTGGCTTATAATCACGAAACATCTCTATGTGTCATCGGCACCATGCCCTGAAGGTACTCGAAAAGTTTAGGGGCAGCGCCACCTTGTGATCAAAATTTATAATGACATTTAAAAAATGCTAATAGCTTTTGATTAACTTTGCCTATTGTCCTGAGACTGATCTTGATAGATACCTTGGATAATGTCGAGAATTGCAAATTTGTAACAACAAAAGGTATTAATTGTACATTATTAGTATATTGATGTGCAGGTCACTTACTGTAATTTCCAACTCATCATTTTCATCTCGGGCCACAAATGGCCACCAGCCTTTAATTCTCTTCTGTTTGAAGATGTTGACCATGGGCATGTCTTGCTCGTTAATCACCATGTCAATGGAGCACTGCTTCGCTGTCTTCGCACCACGAGGAAATCGATTCAGGTCTAGTTCAATTGCACCTGAAACAAAAACCAAACACACACGTGTCAGCATGAATGAAGGTCATTAAGACTGAGCCTGGATGTAAAATGACTTTACATCGTAAAAATACAACAGCACACCCAAGAAGTCGTCTGCAGAGAAGTGATCCGCATCCCACACTTGCAAATTCAGTCGCGCAGGAATTTTATACTCCGTCTCGTCCCAAGAAAACATGGACTCTTTCTTTGAGATGACGATTTTTTCTTCGGCCTGTAGGTAGTCGAAGGGGTAAACGAAGCGCCAGTTGAAATTGCCCTCTCCGGTCAGAGAGTGATAGTGGACGTCTGTGTCCTGCTTGTCTTCTTGTTGGCCTTTTAGCCATCTGTTGGTCACAAGTTACGTGAAAAGATATATCAAAATATACCTGTGCTACTTATGACTGCTTTTGTGCTCCAGGGTCACATATGTATTTGAGTCTCTTCTGTTCACCAATGCTGCATGTATTTGATCAAAAATACAGTAAAACAGTAATATTGTGAAATATTATTACATTTTAAAATGACTGTTACTCCAGTCTTCAGTGTCACATGATCCTTCAGAAATCATTCTAACTTGTAATAAAAATGTTGAGCAGCAAATCAACATATTAGAATAATTTATGTGACACTGAATTAATGATGCTGCAAATTCAGCTTTGATCACAGCAATCAATTACATTGTTACAATATATTCACATAGAAAACAATTATTTTAAATTGTAATAATAATTACACAATATTACAGATTTTTCAGTATTTTGGATCAAATGCATGCAGCATTTGCATGCAAAAAAAGATGTCTTTTAAAAACGTAACAAAAAATAAATACATTTTTTATATGTATGGCAGTACACTCAGCACTGGGTTGTATTTAACCCAGCATTTTTTAGAGTGTATATGTACTTATACAGTGCAGGGTAGATTTCTTACGAATTGTAGTCTGATTCCAAATTACATGATAAAAACTAGTCAGTAATGTAATCCACCGCATTACACATTTTTGGATATACTGTAATCAGACTACTGTTTGATTACTTTTGAACTAACTTGTTTATTACACTGATTTAAATGGGACAATCTTGTACCATATTAACAATATGAAGTGTTTTCATCAGTAGTTGATGCAATGTTGAAATGATGAGAAAACTGAATTGATTTTAGTAAATCCAGCATTCAGCTAATGCCACTGACAATAGCAAGACTATTATTATTCTGACTGACTTCAGCTCTCTCATGAATTCTCTCATCATAAACAACAAAGTGCAGATGTGCGTGCGATGTAAGTATAAGAGATTTATTCATCATACAGTGTAGATAGCTTCACAGATAATAACGGGAGTGTTTTTTAAAGTGCATAAACTCGCACCAGACTGAAGTCAGTTATGATGCTCTTTGGGAATGTAAATGTTCTTTGCTCGTTTTCTGTAGCTGCTTTCTGAATAACGGAGGAAATGCAAGCCTTGTAATGAGTAACTTAACAATGTTTCTATTAAACTGTTATCATGTTAAATACAACTTCAGTCATATTAAAAACAGTAGGCTTCTTTTAGCCTGATGCTGGAGTTTCACTTTCTGGCAATGAAACGAAGTAAATAAATTAGCATGATAATATAGTGTATCGGCGATCTGACGATAGACAACTCTAACCTGTACTTCATTTTTGAAATTTGATTATGTGATCAAGATTTGAATGAAAAAGATCCCATACCCTCTAACAAATATGTCACTGGATTTTTCCCCTGTGAAAATGTCATCGTCCTCCAGAACGACTTCGTCCGTGTTCCACACGATCACCCTGAGCTCAAATCTATCAATGACCAAAACATCGTCAGAATATAAAATATTCATCTGTATGTTGCTGAAGAATTTCACCAAGTGCTTCCTACTTCTTTGGCTTCCTTGGTGAAATATCGAGAGCGGGTCCAGGCGCAGGCATATCCTTCGGGAACATGTCCACCCACAACTCAATCCTTCCCTGCATCAGAAGAACTCACATTCATTAACGGCTCATTAACACCATTTCATTAGTTTCGGACATTATTCGTCTGATCGTGTGTATTTTAAAAGTACCTGTACTTAATTTTTGAAATCTGAATAGATCCAGATTACATGTAAACAGCTACTACCATATACAAATGATTTGAATGAAAAAGATCCCATACCCTCTAACAAATATGTCACTGGATTTTTCCCCTGTGAAAATGTCATCGTCCTCCAGAACGACTTCGTCCGTGTTCCACACGATCACCCTGAGCTCAAATCTATCAATGACCAAAACATCGTCAGAATATAAAATATTCATCTGTATGTTGCTGAAGAATTTCACCAAGTGCTTCCTACTTCTTTGGCTTCCTTGGTGAAATATCGAGAGCGGGTCCAGGCGCAGGCATATCCTTCGGGAACATGTCCACCCACAACTCAATCCTTCCCTGCATCAGAAGAACTCACATTCATTAACGGCTCATTAACACCATTTCATTAGTTTCGGACATTATTCCTGACCTGCTCCATCCCAGGTTTATCCGGATTCAGGAGAGGCCTCGTCTCCACGTGATCTGGGACGAGTTTGCAGCCGATCCTTGGCATATCTTCCCAGCGGTTTAGCACAGCAAGAGCCAGGTGCTCATCCGTCTGTTTCTTCAGTCCTGTCCGAAAAAAGCACGTGCATTTGTTTTTATGTGCTGCTTTCCAATGGGATCTCGTAACTCTGCAGTGAATGCATAATGCATATTTGATGCAATTAATGCAATAATGCCTTTCCAAATGCTTTTTGAAAATGTGCATACCATTTTCATCCTCAATTTCAGTCGGTCCCGTGTAAACTCTGTTCATCACTTTCACTCGTCCCCTGGGGCCGTACTGGGGTGGATCCATTTTTCCATCTTTGCAGAGTTTGGCAAGGATCTGCGTTGGCTTCATTGGGTCCCTCCACACATTATAGCCATGACTAAAGAAAAACGGTAAGAAACATGTTATCCCGCTAGTCCTGTTTGAAGCATTTAACAGCAATATTGCTACTTCTAGTTACTTCAGATCATGCCAGCATTTTTCAGTTTATAAAAATACTAATTATTAGTGTCATTTTAGTCACATGATTCTTTAGAAGTCTTTCTAATATGCTGATTTGCAGCTCAAGAAACATTTTATTACATATTATCAATGTTATAAACAGCTGTGCTGCTTCAAACTTTTAAATGGTTCTTTATGACAGTTTATGCAAAAATATTGACTAAAGAAAGTTAACATAAATTAGTACTTTTATTTAGCAAGGACATACTACATTGATTAAATGTGACAGTAAGTACATTTAGAATGTTAAAATTTCTTTGAAAAATGCTTTTTGGAAAATGTTACTTCTAGTTACCCCGGATCATGACATTTTTCCATTTGTAAAAATACTTACATTTATAAGATTTATTACAGTGTTATTTTGGTATCAATGAAATTCTATTTTAGTTTTTTATTAATATTTTAAATTCGTTTTTTATTTTTATTTTTGTTTTAGTCAATTGTGTGTTTTGCCATTTTATTCGTTTTTTTTTTAATATGTCTATTTTATTAATTTATATTTCAGTTGTAGTTATTTTAGGATGTTTTAGGACTAAATAAAAATGAGAAATGTTGAATTTAATTGTTTTTTTTTTAAAGATTTTTATATTTTCAGAATCAGAATCAGAATCAGAATGAGCTTTATTGCCAGGTATGTTTACACATACGAGGAGCAGAGTGTGAAAAATCCTTATTTGTCCGGGAGAGCAGAAGGAGTTCATCTGTTTTGTTGGGTAGAGAGCGGAGATTTGCCAGATGGATGTTAGGCAACGGCGTTCTGAATCCGCGCTGCAGAGAGCGGAGGTTCGCCAGATGGATGCTAGGCAACGGCGTCCTGAATCCACGCTGCCTGAGCTTCACGAGGGCGCCACCTCGCTTCCCCCGTCTGCGCATCCTGAAGCGCTTGATCAGCGCCGCAGCTCCCCCGATTACAATGTCCAGCAAAACATCAGAATAATCGAAAACCGGTGAAATATCGGGTGGTGTGTACTTCCGAAACTGATTGCAGGGATATAACTAAAGACCGGACAAACTAACAAAAACATAAAAACAACTGCGGAGCACGCCACGGAGGCAGCCATCAGCGTCGGCGCCATCTTAAAGATTTTATTTAATTTTATAACTAAAACTAAAACCATAAAACATTTAATTTCTTAAATAAACATTAACCTGAAAAAAGAAAAAAAGAAACAGCTTGTTCAGTTAGTTGCCAAGGCAAGGCTTTAACTTGAAATACTAAAATAACTAAAACTGAGAAAAAAAGAATACATAGTTACAAAACATAGTTAACCTAATAAAAATGACTGTAATGTGAGAGATTTTGTAATGTGTTTGAAAGAAGTGAGTATTACACACATTGCGTAGCTGGCACTGAGACCACAGGTTGGCCTGTGTTTGCTGTAGAAACGGTTCTCCAAAGTGCAGATAACATTTTATTAATTTTTTATCCCATGGGCGAAAACGGGCTTCCTTAGTTTTTTGAAAAGAACAAGCAACATTCAAAAGAAGTATTACAGGAACACAAAAAAATCTTACTTTTTTTTTTTTTAATTCTTAGTTTGAAGAAAATATCAGTCAATACTTCTAACATCAGTCAAAAAATTGACTAAATTTGGTAAATCTCCTGATCTTAAAAACCTAGTTTTGATTGAAATACTTTTGCTTACAGACTTAAATTTGTTGTATATACAACAATCCTGCCTATCGACATTGTTATTATCGCTAACTAAAATTAAAACTTTAAGTACTAAAATAACTACAACTGAAAAAAAAAATTAAAAATAGCTACTCTGAGCTCAAATAAAACATTAGTTTTGATTAGACTTGGTCACTACATAATTCCCATATTTCAGTTTGTGTTATTTTATACTTTCAGTGACATTACTATTAATCTAAAATGTATAAAACCGTAATTATAAAGCAAGAGTAGATTTGTCCAATTGAGAATATGGAGAAACAGCAAGTCAAACGCAAGAGAGAAGATGACGGCAAGCAATGAGTGACGACAAACCTTGAATTTGCCAATAAGTCTGTCTTCATCAGCTGCATTCTGCTCGACGTCAGCATCATCTGAACACTTGCCTCGATAAAGGTTAAAAGTGTGAAGCCAATCTTCAAAGGTGTTAAACTCATATTCAAGCTCTCTGCTGTACATCTGTGTAAGAAACAAGATTTCCCACATTATTTTACATCCACAAGGCATCCCATACGCTCTCCAAAGAGACACATGACGTAAAGTTTCATCTAGGCATTTCCTTTTGAAATGAACTTTTGCTGTAAAATGAATTTTTCACCCAACAATGAAAATGTGCTCGTCCTCGAGCCATCAAAGATGTAGATGAGTTTTGTAAAGGTGGTAGCCGCCCTAACACAAATAAACTATTTTAAAGAAAGTTTTCAGGTGCCAGACAGCATACATCTTGTTAAAATTAGCCCAGGATAGCCAGAAAAAGAAACCACCTGTTACAATTTTAATCACAAAAACAGTCAAAGGAAAACTCGGTTCACAAGGGATGATTTATTCTATAATGTCCATAAGAGAGAGAGAGAAAACAACTCTCTCAAGAGAGTTTTTCTCTGGAGTGGTGTGGATTATTGTGATGTTTTTATCAGCTGTTTGGACTCTCATTCTGACGGCACCCATTCACTGCAGAGGACCCACTAATGATGGAATGCTACATTTCTCCAAATCCGATGAAGAAATAAACTCATCCTGATCTTGGATGGCCTGAGGATCTAATGTTTTGGGTCAACTATTCCTTTAAATTCCTAACTAAAAAAATGTACCTTCAGCTCTTCAATTGTGTGCTTCTTCTTCTCTGGTACTCCTTGCCCAGGCATGGCTTTGTTCTTGTTTCCTTTTCCTCTCCTTTTCTTGGTCCCTTTCATATCAGAGGCATTTAGGAGCATATTTGGTAATCAGGGCAAAGAATCAAGGGTATACAAACTTCTGAACGGGATTGTTAATGTACTTTCAATTATTTTGGAATTTGAGGATTATATGTAAACATCCAAATCCGATGAAGAAATAAACTCATCCTGATCTTGGATGGCCTGAGGATCTAATGTTTTGGGTCAACTATTCCTTTAAATTCCTAACTAAAAAAATTTACCTTCAGCTCTTCAATTGTGTGCTTCTTCTTCTCTGGTACTCCTTGCCCAGGCATGGCTTTGTTCTTGTTTCCTTTTCCTCTCCTTTTCTTGGTCCCTTTCATATCAGAGGCATTTAGGAGCATATTTGGTAATCAGGGCAAAGAATCAAGGGTATACAAACTTCTGAACGGGATTGTTAATGTACTTTCAATTATTTTGGAATTTGAGGATTATATGTAAACATCTGTCAAATAGCTTTGTTTGGGCAGTAATAATAATAATAATAATAAAAAAAGATTTAAATTCTTCCATAGAAATTCATGTAGATATACTGCTTTACATAATGACTGTCTTATGCATTTAATTATATACGTATATCATATGCTAATATCAAAGTCCCTTAGAAGGCAAGTTGTTTCATATTACAAATGCACTTGCGCATCTATATTTAGTTGTCTATCTGATTAAGCATTTGCATATTTTACGAAAGTTAAAAGTTACACTAAATTTTGTCAAACATATTGTTGACTTACCCTCTCCAGAGTCAAAGTCTTCCTTTTCTTCAGCGTCTGCCTCGTGCGCTTTAATGGTCTAAATCGTTCATAAATAGTATAATAAAATCTTCTCGGTTCAAAAAACGGAACCATGCATTTTCAAGGCATCTTCTGGTGCGTGTAAAATAATTGCACTCTTCTATAGCTCTTACCTCTTTCAGTGTTTCAATCGAGGCAAAGTATTTGGACCACCAGTCCAGCATGCTTTCATCCAGCTCCTCCTCTTCCACCTCTTCACCCTTCTTCCGCTTCTTTTTCCCTTTCCCACCTTTCTCATCATCTGGCTGTCACAATGTTGAGGACACAGAATTCATTTTCACACATAAAACTAATGAATTTATGAATGCCAAAGTTATAAATGTTATAGGCATTGAACATAATAAGAAAGAAACAGATCTGACATCTGTCTACATACCATATCGACCTTAACCACAGCATCAGACGCCTGAAACAGATTCAGTCAAATGAGCAAGTTCAGAAAACCTGACAAAATTATGTCAATTACGCCTAAATGTTTGACTGATATAGTTAATAGACATATTTCAATTATTATTTTGTAGTGTTTCCTACTGAGTCGAGTTTGACCACTGTCTCGGTCTTCTTCACAGCTGGTTCTGGCTCTGTGTGGATCACAACCTCCTCTGTAGAGGAAAAAACATGTTAGTCATGCCTAGTATAGGTGAGAATAAAGAAATATATACATTATTTACAACTTTTGTTAACAACAGTTGTGCTGATTCATATTTTTGTGGATTCATTTAATTTTTTTGAAGATTCCTTGATGAATAAAAAAGTTAAAAAGAACAACATTTATTTGAAATAGAAACCTTTTGTAACACTATAAATGTTTTACTGTAATTTCTGATCAATTTAATGCATACTTGATGAAAAAAAAAACTTACATACTCCAAACTTTTGAAAAGTAGTATATCAGTTTCCACAAAAACTTTGATAATAATGAGAAATATTTATCGAGCAGCAAATCAGCATATTAGAATGATTTGTGAAGATCATGAGACACTGAAGACTGGAGTAATGATGCTGAAAATTCAGCTTTGATCACATTCACATAGAAAAAATATATTTTAAATGGTAACAATATATCAAAATTTTTGATCAAATAAATGCAGCATTGGTGAGAGACTTCTTTCAAACACATTACAAAAACTTCTGCAGTCCAAATTATCGGTTGTTGTGGATTGCACAAGTCATGAACTAAGTTCAAATACAGAGTTCTGGCATGAAACTCTAGATGGCGCAAGCCGATAGGTCCAACTTAATCTGACCTAATGACATCATTATCACATGTCACAGCTGATTGGTTCTTTCCTGTATCGGTAGCCAACGAGCTCGCTGCTCAACATTCAAATATATGATTATTGCTTACTGTAGCAGTTTGCAGCGTGCTTCAGAAACAGCGAAATCAACATTTAAGATAAGTGAATACTCTTCTAATCCATATCGCCGTGTGTATTGCGTGGTCTGCCTAATTGAATTCAAAAGTGAGCAACCATAATCAAGTTAAACTAAGTGTCATGTTAGCAGTTTGCAGCATTTAGCATCTTTGTTTATACAGCTGGAGCAAAATGCAGTTTAGAGCATATGTAATCGCTCTGAGGACACGCCGATAGTAACAGACATGAAATTAGATAAGCATTCTTGTGTATGCATTTCAACGGGGGTTCGCCATGTACATCGGTGATTATCCCAGTGTTCACGTTCGTTATTTCTAAGGTCGATGTTTTCATTGTGATGAGTGTGTGGTTGATTTCAGCTGCGCAGGGTCAGAAGCATGCGTTTATCGCAGTCATATCAACTGTTGCGGGAGACGCTGAAGATCACTATCTACGGCTGTAACGTCTCGGTTACGTATGGTAACCCTCGTTCCCTGAATTGCTGCTCAATATTCAAATACCTGGCTTTTGTTTGCTGTAGCAGTTGGTAGCGCACTTCAGAGCAGCCTAAAGCAACATCTAAGATAAGTGAATGCTCTTTTAATCCATATCGCTGTGTATATTTGTGTGGTCTGCCTAATTGAATAAAAAATGAGCAACCGTAAACAATTTTAAACTAAGTGTCATGTTAGCAGTTTGCATTGTTATGCAGCAGCGAAATATTAAGCATATTAGCAGCAGCATTTAGCATCTGTGTTTATACAGCTGGAGCAAAAGGCAGTTTAGAGCTTGTAATTGCTCTGAGGACACATTAATAGTAACGAATATGAAAACCGGTTAAATGAAATAAGCATTCTTGTGTATGCATTTCAACTGGGGTTCTCCATATACAGTACATCGGTGTAATCTCACTGTTCACGTTTGTAATTTCTAAGGTCGATGTTTTCATCGTGATGAGTGTGTGGTTGATTTCAGTTGCACGCAGCGCCAGAAGCACGCGCTTATCACAGTCATATCAACGATAGTGTTGCGGGAGAAGGGAATTAAGAGTTATCGCTATGGTTGTTGCAGTTCTGAGTGAAATGCATTATGGGTAGTGTAGTTCAGAGAAATGTGTTCGTGTGACGTGTGCTCTTGCTGTGCTGTGTAGTTCAGAAACGGAGAGAAAACTGATAGTCTGCTTTTATTTCTGTTCATTCAGGTCAGTCCACCCAGGGGTTTTTGTGCACTGTAACTCTGACAACTTTATCTGCACGAGAGAGTAAAATGGCATGCATCGGCTAACTTTGTCCATCTTATCATTGCACGAACATGAATTAACAAGCTGTTACGCTGCCGTTGGGACTGATGAAGTGGAGAAAGTAACAGCAGTTATCAAATGACTAAATTATGATATTTGCTCAGGTGGGTGCTGGGGTTCTATCGGATTGCAACGCATATCCATTTTGTTAATTAAACATTACACAGTGCGCGTCTAATTAGAGTTAAGCCGGTCGGCGTGGTAGCCCAGGCACACATAGATAGTAAGACAGGCGGTTCACATGGCTCTTCGGAGCAGCAGCAGTACATACTGTATGTTTTGGCGATAGATCTGCTTATTGGGGAGTGTTTTGTTCTTGTTTTGGCTTGTATTGTCCCTTCTATGTCTCCGGCTTTGTGGGGGGTTATTTCATGTATGTTATATTTTGCAGCAGCAATATTTCTTACATGCTCACAGCAGCATGTTGTGGATGTATTGGCAGTAGCAAGTCTCGGTACTTGCTCTGCCGCAGCAGCAGCAGTGTAGCAGATATATTCCGCCAAGACCAAATACATTAACATTGTCATCTACATTACCATGCCAATCCCTCCGAGAGTTGTCATGACAGAAATATATATTTTTTCCCATTTCCATTATTAAAAATAAATAAATAAATAAATAAAAATGTATTATTGTTGTTGTTCTTGTTATTATTTAAATTATCTCAGATGATAGCTACATCTATGCTATGGATTCTATAAGACAATCATTTAAAGCTTATCAACTAAAGATACATATTGAACAGCTTTTATCTCTGGATACACACCCATGGCAGACCAGTTATTGACACTCTTATCCGATGGCCTGTAAATGAACTTGCGTAGAGTTGTGACGGCATTAGAGCCAACTAGTGTGTAACGACCAAACGCCCGGCAGTCCACCACACGGATGTTCAGAGGAGGATGGAGGAGCTCGTTTTCTGGCAGGTCCTGGTGAAAAATCATGAACATTGTCAAATGTTTGTAGTGCAATCAACATCATTTTGAAAATATCTCATACTTTCTGAGTTATAAACGTGCAAAAACTCACCACTTCAAACCACTTCACCAGAGTGCTGAAGTTGGGGTTTTTCTTGTAGTTCTGAATCAGCGCTGACTGAACACCTTTCCCTGCACACTCGATGTCCACACGGGGACGGTCAACTTGAGCCAGATTCACTCGCTTCAGGTCCCTCAGGCCCCAGAAAAGAACCTGCATGCATGTTTAGTTAATTTAATGAGATTCAATTAGATTTTTTTCCCTGGCATACAGAGGAAAAAACTCTTTGGTTCTGCACAAATCACATAGGGTAAATGACATATGTTGGATTCAAAACAGCAAAATTCACCAAATGGTGACAACTTTGGGGCGCTGTTAATTTTGTACCTACAATAATTGTGGAACTTACTTATCAAATATAAAAAAAATTGTATTTTTGTTTTTAGAAGTTCCATTTAACATCCATTTGATGCAAATTGTGATCTCCCAGGCCCCACTATGGACAAAATAATTTTTTAACTTTTTTGTGTGTGTGTGTGTGTGTGTGTGTGTGTGTGCTCTCTTATGATGGTTGCGTACCTCTCTACAATACCATTTTAAAATGTACAAGAAATGTAAAAATATTAATAAAAAGCATTGGGTGAGGGGATTGCAATATAAGGATAATTTTGGTTCCCCACAAAACCTTTCACTCAACAGCTCTTATAACAACCTTTTTTTTTCTTAGTGTGAAGAACATTGTAATAATCTGAAGAGCCCTTTTCCACTATGAATAACCTTTTGTGAAATGGAGATGTTCCATGGAAATTAAGGCTTCTTCATGAAACCATTGCTGGCAATAAAGAACCATGATATTTAAGACTAGGTCAGCAATAGATTCTAGGTCACCCTGTAGCTGTTCTACTACGAGCAACTCACCTCAATTCGGTATTTACTCAAGACAGGTCTTATGCCAATAGGAACAGGCAGAATTGGACCACGATCGATATCGGAAGGTCCATCTATTGGGGGCAGGTCGGCCTTTCCAGCTGGTCCAATCTGAAAGATTTCCACAATACATAAGTATATATGCACACAGACAGACTAAGATTTAAACAGTTTCTTGTTCCTGTCAGATGCACCTGCAGCAGCTCAAAGGCCGCCAGCATTTCTCCTGCAGTGCAGTTTCCCCGGTAGATCTGGTAATACTCTAGTTGAGGAGGGAAGCGTGGCGGCCCATAATGCTCGTCTGACATCTTGGTTATAGGTTTTGCGAATGTCCTACCCATGAAATCAGCTTTTCCCTTGAGAAGTAGAATGAGATTGGAAATTAACTGCATTTAAGAAGGTGAAAGCATGAAAAGCAGAAGGAAATGAATAATTCGAAGGATATCAGCACTCACGACAGTGTCCTGATCATAGATCTCAATGACGATTATAGGAGGATCATCTCTCAGTTCACCAGCCTCACCATAGAGCTCCACATTATCAAACACCAGCAGCTGATCCCATGTAGGACACAACGTCTCATTCAGGACCTGAGAAGAAATCATCAGGTATTAAGCCTTCCTTCTAGCTTCTTTATGCAGTAGATATTAGGTGGCGTTGTACTACATCACATCTCAACAGTTCAATGCTCCACCGCTCAATAAGTAAAGCAGCACCAAACAGTTCAAGCCTATCAAGTGTTATTGTATGTCCAAAAGAAGACTTTTGTCTGGGCTGGTTGTGGCCTGATGGTGCTGACAAAAAGGTTTCGAGGTTTTGCATCATTAGAATTGAATTGAGACTCTATATTCCACTTCAATTCCTGAATATGAAATGAATGTGAGGTGATGTAAACCTGATGTAGAAATTTAATTCAAATGTCAATTTAAGTGTGTAAAATTAATTAATATGCTCAAATTCAAGTGTAATTTTTAATCATTAATTTTATCATATGAAATTAAATTATGTTTTTGTAGCAAACAGGATGTGGAATTGTAATGTAAAGAAATTATTAAATTAAATAAATGCATATGCATATAAATTCACATAATTCAAATTCAACTTTTTAACAGTATTTTTTGATAATAATAATAATTGTATCATATAATATTAAATCATATTAAAATAAAAAAAATATTACTATAAATTTTATTTTCAGATTTAATTATCTTAAATATAACTATATTAATAATCATCATGTTTGAAATGCCACCTATAAATATTCAATAAATGAACTTTCATTGGTTGAAGAATACTTGATTTCACAGAATGCTCTGATTTATTCAGTAAAATATAAGAGTAATGTATTCATATATCATATAACATGAATACATTCATGTTTTGTCTTTAATATTTATTTTGATAAAGTTTAATTATGACATATTTTACATAAATATTAAGAAACATGGAGAAATATGCGCAAGAAGTATAACAAGTCTTTCAAAATTTGGTTCTGATTTGTTCATATGCTTAAATGTGCTTATTACATTCAAATGTCAATAGTACGTTTGCATGAAGCTTTTATCTCACCTCTGTGACCTGGCTGTGGGTGGAAAAAAATACCCTGGCAAAAGGGTCTGACAGGCCTGTGCTGTCAGCCGCAAACAGACTGCGAGCCTGATACATGTGAACCCTCAGCTGGAAGATCTGCTTCACTGTTAGCATACAATAAAACAAAAGATTCTTAATATCATGATTATTACACAGACAATCTGGGGCCACTCATATAAGTTCTTGGGAATCTTACTTGTGTACATCAGGCTTATAGGGGGTGAAGACTGTATGCCAGGCCCTTTTACTGCCTTGTTCTCCTCAAACCCATTTGGCAGGCCGCTCAAGTAGTCCTTACGCTGCCTGTTCAAGCCGAGCCACAGATACAGCTCAGTTTTAGCCTGAACGGTCCAGCCTGCAGGTCCAAAGCTTTTCTTACCAGGGAGCTAAAAAGAGAAGAAAAGTCGTAAAAGAAAGTAAATTAGCACTTGTTTGAGTTCGGGAAGCGCTCTTTCGCTGGAAGATCCTTCTACAGCACATTCAGCTGTGTTCCGCTGGCTGTTAGCACAGATAAGTGCTGTGATTCCCCTGGGCACTTCAGCATGAAAGAGCAGTTTCTCTAAGAGAGCAACACGGACTAGAGTGTCTTTTTAAAGATTTCTCTTCGTCCGTGCATTTCTGGATGCGGTCTTTTACTTACTCCCTCTAACGATCACAATCGTCTGGGCCATAAGCATGCTGAGACAGCGTTCATGGATGCTTCATATCCTCATTGTAAGAGCATGACCCTGTCTCAACACTGAAATCTTGGCTCTTACTTCTTGTGGTGAAGGAACCCCACTTTGCTCCTAGTGTCCAGGATGCAGAGCTCCAGAGACTCACACATATTGTGCAGGGGTTTTCTGGTTACAGAATCCCAATGACTTACTTGCCCCTTCCCTTTAAATACCCAGACCAGAACAAATACATCTTTATATCTAAGTTGTAAAACAGAAGACCTTTTGGTTGGTCAGGATCCTGTGGATACCAAACATGGTGGTCCTAGCATTTCAATGACCAGATGTCAATTGCGGCCACAGAGGAGGGGCCAGAGTCCACAGAGGATGGTTGCAAAGTCAAAGTCCGATTCCGAGTTGACGTGTCTAGGCAAACACGAAAATCAGGCTTGAGTGGAAGTCTCCACCAAACCTGGAGTGTTCACAGCTGGATGATTGGTTTCTGGGTGCGGGATGTGAAACTTAGCCATGCTCCGTCTGAGTGCAATTCTTCTTGGAGTTGCATGAGGAGGTCACGAAGCCTTGGAAGGCATCTTTTACTGCCAGAAGCCACTTTGCTGCCTCCTCCTCCCTCACTACCCTCAATGGCAGGGCCATCGAGGGTTACATGGAGATCTCCTAGGCAGAGCGTGTGATTTGCAGTGCTTTTATGCCCGCAAAGTGCAGCCACCTGGGCTGCGTTTCCCAATAACACTGTCTCTTAGCACGCTACGAAGATTCTAAAGGTATGACTTAACTAAAGGTGTACCATTTCTAGGCATGTTCCCCGAACTATACCTTAGGAGGTTGTTTAAGATATACCTTCTTAAGTGCAACGCTACGAGGTGCTGTCCATGGCGGTGTTACTGAATTGGTTGATATCAATGGCTCGAGAACCGATTATTCATTATATGCACGGGCTGCTTCACTGCGTTATGAGAAAGCGGTGTTCTTTATAAAGGAAATGTTGATTTTAAATAAAGACACAAAACTCTTTCCTGTTAGAATGCAACAAACTTGCGAGAAACTTTTACTTTCACTTTGCAAAATACATCACGTCAGGGAAGAAAACCAAGGAAGAAAAATATATGCCCAGAGCACCTCCCAGTGGTCACCACATAAATTACAAGGGAAAGAAACTACATGACACACTGCTCAATAATTTAACAGCTTTTAACAAAAGAAAAAAATATATATACACACAATTCCAGCAGAAAAACATTCTGGTAAGAGTGCTTTCCAACAAGAAGCACTTCAGAAATAGCTGAAATTGCATTTATCAGGACTCATGGGATCTTATGAAAATAATCCAAATGACAAACTACATCCAACCCTGAATATCTTACAGAATTTTGTAATGACTGTGCAAACATGTGGCCTCAGGCCTCAACTACAAGGGAAAGAAACTACATGACACACTGCTCAATAATTTAACAGCTTTTAACAAAAGAAAAAAATATATATACACACAATTCCAGCAGAAAAACATTCTGGTAAGAGTGCTTTCCAACAAGAAGCACTTCAGAAATAGTTGAAATTGCATTTATCAGGACTCATGGGATCTTATGAAAATAATTCAAATGACAAACTACATCCAACCCTGAATATCTTATAGAATTTTGTAATGACTGTGCAAACATGTGACCTCAGGCCTCAACCTGCTACACTGGCAGTATGCCTTCACTACCCTTTGAAAGGGTCATTTATATTATCATAATATATTTGCCATAGTGTCTTCATTTACTCCACAACCAAGGTTGATTGTGCAGCAGCTGTATCACATTTTTGGTGTAAATCACTAATTTCTGTAATTGGATGACCTACTCAATAAAAGCACAACACACAAAACATATAATCAACAGCTACTATGGCAGACAAAAAAGAAAGAAAGAGAAGAGCCCCCAGCTTCACTCCAACCGAAATGGCCTTTCTATTGGATGAATTGGCACACCACAAAGATAAACTTTTTTCAAGGTTTCGGACAACAGTGTCCAACAAAACAAAAAAAGATCTCTGGGAAAGCATAGCCATGAAAATGGCAGCATCAAGTTCCAGTCCACAGAAAGAGTGGGAAGTTGTGCGTAAAAAGTGGCATGATTTTGCTAGTGCAGCCAAAGTGAGAGGTGCTGCAGTCCGGAGAGACCAGGCAAGAACAGGTGGTGGGCCCAGCTCTGTGCCTGCACTCACCCCAGATGAGGAAAAGGCCCTGGCAATCCTTGGAGAAGCGGCCTCACAGGGTATCTTGGGGGGTATAGATCTGAGAGCAGGTGTGGACACCAATCCATGCTCTCAGAGCACACCATCCTTGATTCCTTGCACCCCCATGCAGCAGTGGCAGGGCTTCTCCAGCACCGGCATCACCACACCTGTCTGCACCTTCATTGGCCTCCACTCAGGTCATCCAGCACCAGCAATCCAGGAGTGGCTCCAGAAGGCATCCTTCTATCCGATGTAACTGTAGTGAAGAGCTGGTGGAGCTTAAAAAGGAGAAGCTGGACGTGCTGCGGGGGATCGAGTAGGGGTTACAAGAGGCCAACAACCTTGCCCGGTCCATGCTGGAGGTGAAGAAGGTGAAGCTCCAGATTCTGGAAAAGCAGTATGCGTTGTCTGAAGCTAAATTTCAAAGGCCAACCATTTCAGTTCCAATCATAATGCCAGGTCAAGGTAAGCTTGATTATGATGCTCAGTACAGTCCAATGTTGTATGTTATCTTTTTATTCAAACAATTTGATTACATTACAGATTAACTATCACCAACCCAGTGACTGCGGGTTCCAGGAAAACAGACCTTTCATGTTTATTTTCAATTATGTGGAGTGTTTTTGTTTGAATAAACACTAATTTGATTAAACACAAACTATTATTTTAATGAACAAAGTGTAGAATCCTAACAATGTCATGAACTAAATTTCTTATGGTGACTTCCATGATGAGGTATGTGTATTCTAAAGCCACCTGGAAAACTAATGTACCTTTTGACTTATAAATTTAGATGTGTTACAATTGCAGTGGGGACTGATGTAAACACTAAACTCGGCAGTGCACAACTGCAACAAAAAATGGCAGGGACATGTCCACAAAAAGGGGGAATGTTGTGTAGTGATGTAAAAAGAAAAATAGGGTGCAAAATATACTTTAAC
Source organism: Sinocyclocheilus anshuiensis (assembly GCF_001515605.1). Classification (NCBI taxonomy): domain Eukaryota; kingdom Metazoa; phylum Chordata; class Actinopteri; order Cypriniformes; family Cyprinidae; genus Sinocyclocheilus; species Sinocyclocheilus anshuiensis. Next base: position 199,432 of record NW_015547660.1, on the reverse strand, counting down.
CAAAAATGGAGTGAATTAATTGCTGCCTCATTTGTACACCAGCAGCATGTATGGCATCTCTTAGTTCAGGTGGGTTGTGGACACCTTCTTCCTCCTCTTCTGGCAAAGCTGCACCTCCACTGACTGCAATGTTGTGTAGCATGGCTGTAACTACTGCTACTGCACAACATTTTTCTGGCTTCAGACACAAACCTCCAGCTGATTTATGCAGGCACCAGAAATGGCTCTTCTAGCGCCCAATCGAGCGCTCCACCAAGTTGCGGGTATGGATGTGTGCATTGTTGTAATTGTGCTCAGCCTGCATGGTGGGGTTGGTGACTGGATCTAAAAGATAGGTTCTTAGAGGGTAGTCGCTGTCTCCAAAAAAAAGAGCAGCGCAGTTTTTGCAACAAAAAACGACAAATGAAGGCCTGGTCGAGTGCTGATGGGTTGGTGATGGGGATAAGTGTCCCGTCCACAAGGCCTGTTACTTGCGGAATACTGGCAATGGCATGGAAGCCTAGATGCGCCTCCATCACTTTGTGCCTGGTGGAAAGCATCCGGATATAATCAGTGGCGTGATGGAGCAGGATGTTTGTGACTGAGTGAACACATCGCCACACCGAGGTCTTACTCAGCCCATATCCATCCCCAACCCTTTAGAAAACTCCCCACTGCATAAAAATGGAGCGCCGCCAGAAGCTGAATTTCGGGGCTGAGGGGGTAGCTCCGTTGAGTTTGTCTTGACAAAATCGGATGAACAAGATCTAAAAGCTGTCAAGCTTTTATACATTATCTACATTACTTCACAATATATACATTAAACCATCCTTTAATAACAGCTTCTATCATCACATTGTGACAGATTCATAAAGCAATTTGTGCTAAAATGTACTGCAAAAACTGTTCAGAACAGACTGAAATGATCAGGGATCCTTTTGCAAATAAACTTGAATCAACCCACACTGATACATTCATCACAAGCTCTTTTGGAAGCTTAGATAAAAAGTTTTGAGTTGTTTTCATAATACAATACATTTGGCCCCTTTCAGGATAAGCATTCTGACATAAAATGTTTTTAAGACATTTTATGAATTTGAGTGCATTCATCCTAACCTTGAAAAAGATGGTCTGGACTTTCCCACAGTCCTTTCCGGTTTCTTCGTCCACAGAAGAAAAGAGGATGTCTTTGGAGGGAACACGGGCATATGCAATGCGTTTGTTGTTGCTTATCATCCATATGTAAATATCTGGAACACTATGCTGAGGCTATGATGAAAAACAAAAGGATTTACATGAATATTTTTACAGTGATATTAACTCATCTATATGGCCTCATAACCTAGCATATTTTTTTATCAGCTTTTGTGCACTACCTCATCAGACAAGAATCTCAGCTTGTGGAGGAAGTTTTGTGCCAGTTTTATTTTGTCTTTCACATTGCTTTTCTTTACTTGGGATCGCATATTCTTTGCTTGCTGGCCCATGTTTTCCTGAAAAAAAATTACAACAAGCTTTACAACAGACATAAAAATAGGCCACCAGAATCAGATTTTAACATTAGTTACTATTAATATGCATTAGTAACAGCTGCTTTTACCAATTCCTGCATGCATAATTTCAGTCTCTCCCGGTCCAGTTTAGTCTTCCCAGCCTGATTCTGATCATTGTTTGCCAAAGTTACAAAGGTACTGAAAGAGATTCACTGTTATTTTATCTTTCCTCTGTCATAGATGGTTGAATGAAGATTTGTGAAAATATAAAAAGTCGCTCTCAGGAAACAAATTTTCAGGATTTTTTTTTGTTTTCACTTTATTTAAAATGTTACTTATGAATTATCAAGAAATCATGCTTTACTAACTACCACATACACTACCAGTCAAGTGGTTATTTGAAAAATGCTTACTGAACCTCCAAATGGAGCACAAATAGCACTGTTTCCAGAGAACCACTCATAACGGTCTCAAGATTTGCAGAAATATACATGTATACAAACCTGCAGCCACTGCTGAGTTCCTCCAGGACTCCTCTGAGTCTGCGCTCAGGATAGGCTTTCTCTGTTTTAATGATCTCCTGCACATCATTCAACCCTTCTTCCTATAAAATGATAGAGAATACAGGTTGCAATGTCAATGTATTGATGTATTTTCACAGATTAACCCTCTGGGGTCGACAAACGCGCCGGCGAGTTTTGTGGCATTTTTTCTTAAAACCCCTAAAGGCACTTAAATTACTACGTCATTTTTGATCGTAGAGATAAGAGCAAAATATCAATTGAATCTCTAAAGGATCTACTTTCATTTGTATACACACATAATAACAACAAAACTTTGTGCTTTTGTAAAATAAAGAAAACAAACAGGGTGCGCCATCTGCCGCATTGGTCTCCGTGATCTTCATTTAGAAACGCGTCACTAAAATTAACTGAAACTCGGAGAATACTCGACACAAAGACATGCGAGATATATCTAGAGAAAGCTTGACATGTCTACTTTTAAAAGCAGTAACTCTTATCGAAAACAAATATTCTCTGGTAAAGTAATCCATATGAAACCAACATGATGTCCAGTCTTTCCCGTCTGACTTCATTATAGTTAATTTGATCACGCCCATGAGCTACTTTCGCTTTTGATATTACACTAGTCCACGTGAGACGCGCGGCATGTAAATGCCCACATCACAGCAAACAAAGCAGCAAGACTTTTCTTCAAGTTCATCTCGGCTACTGTTCATTTCTGGAAAAAGATGCGCTGAAGAAGGCCGAAGAAAGTGAGAGAAGGCCGGTCACTCACTGTCAAGCAGTTTCAAAAACTGCTGGGTCTGATGGCAGCTGCGCCCAACGTGATACCTTTTGGCCGGCTGTACATGAGACCCCTACAGTGGTGGCTCAAGACCTAGGGGTTTTCCCCAAGGGGCAACCCACTTCGCATGATCAAGGTCACGCAGCAATGCCTACGTGCCTTATACATGTGGAGGAAACCTTGGTTTCTAGTCTCAGGGCCCGGTGCTGGGAGCTCTTTGTCATCACGTAACGCTAACGACGGATGCGTCCCTCACTGGTTGGGGAGCAATCATGAGTGGCCTGGTCTGTGGAGTGGTCGCCATGTCACATGGCACATCAACTGCCTGGAGATGCTGGCTATGTTTTTAGCGTTGAAACACTTCCTCCCGGAGTGGGAGCTCTTTGTCATCACGTAACGCTAACGACGGATGCGTCCCTCACTGGTTGGGGAGCAATCATGAGTGGCCTGGTCTGTGGAGTGGTCGCCATGTCACATGGCACATCAACTGCCTGGAGATCCTGGCTATTTTTTTAGCGTTGAAACACTTCCTCCCGGACCTAAGAGGCCACCATGTGTTGGTGCGCACTGACAACACAGCGGTGGTCTCTTACATCAACCACCAGGGAGGTCTACGTTTGCTACCCCTTTACAGGCTGGCGTACCAGATCCTTGTGTGGGCCCAAGGGAGACTCCTCTTGCTGAGATCAGTGTACATCCCTGGGCATCTCAATCAGGGAGCAGACATCCTGTCGAGGCCTGATCTCCCCTCTCCCTTGGGGGTCAAGGCTCACTCGTCCAGAAGTTGGCCTTCAGGATGCTGCGGGATGTCCACTCCGTTTACTTGTCAGGTTCTATACCTGCATTTTGTGCCACTCCTGGCTCCTTTCTCTCACCTTAGCTGTGCTCTTCCACACTAGGCAGGGACTTGCAAGTCTGCCGGCGTGGGCATATTCGTTCCCAAAGCGTTTCGACGCAGCTTGAGTTTCTGAAGGGGAACGTCTCTAGGTTATGCATGTAACCATGGTTCCCCGAGGGAATGAGACGCTGTGTCTCATTGCCATACTTCCGGCATCCCTGCGAGCGCTTCCCTCATTCTACCCAAAGCTGCTGCTGAATCCACCGCATGTGCTTATAAGCTTCCTGGTCTCTACATCACCCATCCGTGACGTCACTCCCATCCATTGGACTGATTACACACGTGATTCAGAGCGTGGTCACACTGAAGGCGTTCCCAAAGCATTTCAACGCAGTGTCTCATTCCCTCAGGGAACCATGGTTCCTTATCTGTCGGTCACTACGAGTTATGTCGAACGACATATGGGGTCTCACTTGGGAGGCCAATCATCTCTGAGTTTAAGAGAAAACACCAATGAAAATTGGCTAGTGGATTTTGCATGCTGAGCCACTCCCCGTGCCTACGGGTATATAAGGCGACAGCGCGCATCCACTCATTAGATTTTTGCTTCGGAGCCGGGTGGTTGAATGAAAAGCTGTTATACTCCACAAAGCCATTCATCTGCTGTGTGTCGGGAAGCTATTCTGGTTGGCGGTACAGCGTGAACAGCGGTGTCCCTTTCAGCAATTCCCCTGGGCATTTCAACTAAAAGAGCAGACTTCCTAAAAGAGCAAATCACGGACGATTCACGTCTTTTTAAAGATGCTGTTTCGTCCGTGTCCTTCTGGATGCGGTCGTTTCCTGTCCTCTGACAACAGTCACGAGCGTTGTCTTCCGTGTCTGGGCATTCAGCACGCTGAAGACGCGTTCGTGGATGGTTCATGCCCACACTGCGAGTGCGTGACCATGGCAATGCTGCGATCGCGTCTCTCTGCTCTTAAAGTGAAAGGAACAGACCCCTCTGTCCCTACCCGTCCCGGTTTCTCTGCCACGAGCAGAGGACCACCGGTTAGTGCTCTGGGAGATTTGAGGGTGACAGTGAGAGCTTATCCGCCAGGCCATGCCCCACGGACCTCTCACCCCTTCCGCAGCGCTTGTCCTGTGCGGCTGATGAGTGATTCTGCTGGGCTGTCTTATGGTGGTCCCAGCATGTCATTCGGTGTGCCGCCTGGGGATCAGATGTTGATTGCAGCATCGGGGGATGGGCTGTTGACCTCTGATGATGAAGATTCAGCGGGGCTGCCCCCCTCGGGTGTTGTCGCTACTGCCGAATCGGACCCAGAGTTGACAGCCATGCTTGCCCAGGCAGCTGTGAACATCAGGCTGGAGGTGAATACACCGCCCAGCCCTGAGCGCTCGCGGCTGGATTATTGGTTTCTCAGTGTGGAGCGTGGCTCACATGAGGAAGTGATGTAGTCGTAGACGGCCCCTTTTATGGCCAGAAGCCGCTCGTCTCCTTCCTCCGTCCTCACTACCCTCAATGGCGGGGCGGCTAGGGGGTGCGTCAACATTCCCCAGGTGGAGAGAGCGATTGCGGTGCACCTGTGCCTGCAAAACACAGCCGAACGGACAACAATGCGGCTGTTTCGCACATCAACCGTCAGGGCGGTCTACGATCACGTCGAATGTCTCAACTCGCCCGCCATCTCCTCCTCTGGAGTCAGACGTGGCTCAAATTGCTGGGCACCATATGGCACCTGCGTCCAGTTCTCTGGAACCTCCATGCGTGGCTTCTGGACGGGACGCGGCAGACCTAGTGACCTACCGCCAGCGGTGGTAGACACTATCAGTCAGGCTAGAGCTCCCTTTACGAGGCCTGCCTATGCTTTGAAGTGGAGTCTGTTCACGATTTGGTGTTCTTCTCACCGAGAAGACCCCCGGAGATGCTCGATTAGAGTCGTGCTTTCTTTCCTTCAAGAAAGGTTGGAGCATAGGCTTTCACCCTCCACCTTGAAAGTGTATGTCGCTGCTATCGCAGCACATTACAATGCAGTGGACGGCCGGTCCCTGGGAAAGCATGACCTGATCGTTAGGTTCTTGAGGGGTGCCAGAAGGTTGAATCCTTCTAGGACACTCTTGATATCCTCCTGGGATCTCTCTATTGTCCTGGCTGGACTTCAGAGGGGTCCCTTTGAGCCGCTTCAGTTGAGCTAAAGTTCCTGTCTCTTAAGACAGCGCTCCTGGTTGCACTCACTTCCATCAAGAGGGTCGGGGACCTCCAAGCATTTTTGGTAAGTGAAGAGTGCCTTGTGTTCGGGCCGGCCTACTCTCACGTTATCCTGAGACCCCGGCCTGGATATGTGCCCAAGGTTCCCACCACTCCCTTCCGAGATCAGGGGGTGAACCTGCAAGCGCTGCCCCCAGAGGAGGCAGATCCAGCCTTGGCATTGCTGTGTCCCGTAAGAGCATTATGCATATATGTGGACCGCACCCAGAGTTTCAGAAGCTCTGAGCAGCTCCTTGTCTGCTTTGGAGGCCAGCAGAAAGGGAAGGTTGTCTCCAAGCAGAGGTTGGCCCACTGGAAAGTGGATGCCATCGCTTTGGCGTACCAATCCCAAGGCAAGCCGTGCATCCTAGGGGTGAGAGCCCACTCCACTCGGAGTGTTGCCTCCTCTTGGGTGCTGTCTGCTCTCTGGCAGACATCTGTCGAGCTGCGGGCTGGGTGACACTTAACACCTTTGCGAGGTTTTACAACCTTCACATAGAGCCGGTTTCTTCCCATGTGTTGGGTAACAGGTAATTGGCGGGAAGAACTGGCTCGGTGTCACGCTTGCTGCGCCGTTCCTCCTTACATGGGGATGCGAGCGTCTTTCTTCTCCCAGCAGAGTTCCCCGGTTGGCGAACCCTGGTCGAGCATCCTCCAGCACCCTCGGCAGTCAGACTTGGCGGAGCAGTCTGACGCCAGGCCCAGTACTGGTGTTAGCATGCCCGGAGTCCCGGTCAGCTAGGTGTCCAAATGGCTTGATTCCCTACGGTTAATCCCGTATGTGTAGTCTTCCACGGTAAGGTTTCCCTCTCGGTAAACCCGTGTCTTCCCTCGACAGACCTGCTCTGTCAGTCTCTTCTGGCAGTTGTTCCATTCCTATTCTAAGGTAGGACCTGCCTCAGAGACCCATTCCATATGTAGTACTGCCCCCTGGGTCAGTCCATATCAGTATCTCCACATGTCACCTCCCTACGGGTAGGATGTGGTCTCCGTAGCGACAATTTTGCAATTGTTTTGTCAACAATTGCAGCGCCACAGCGTTGTGACGGTGTTCAGGTTGTGGCGTTTTCCATGGCCCCCATATGTCGTTCGACATAACTCGTAGTGACAGACAGATAGGGAATGTCTCGGTTATGTACGTAACCCTCGTTCCCTGATGGAGGGAACGGAGACGTTATGTCCCCATGCCACAACCTTGAACTATTCGCTGTTGCCGGGACACGTTCTCGGCTCCTCAGCGTAAAACCTGATGAGTGGATGCGCGCTGTCGCCTTATATACCCATAGGCACGGGGAGTGGCTCACCATGCAAAATCCACTAGCCAATTTTCATTGGCGTTAGCCCAGTTTGTGCTGAATACAGTGTTATCAGACTTTAGCCATTAATATGTTTTTAAGATACTGAAACCCCCGCCCCCCCACAAATGTCAGGGCATGTCAAAACTTATTCAGTGCCCCCAAACCCCCTCAGACCCCAGAGGGTTAACTGGAACCAGGATTGTTATCGATCACTGAATGGAAACTATGATGAAAAATGGGATTTAAGGTGAGACACTATAGACAAAACCCTTGTTTTTTCATGCACTGGTCAATTTTGAGGTTTTGGGCTAATTTCCTTCCATAATTTGACTTCTTTCTGACTAGTGAAAAGAAAGCATCCAAAATAGTCACTTTTAGGATTTTTCAGTTTTTCAGTATTTCAGAAACTAACTAATATAATCTATATTCATTGATTTATTACCAATTTATCTGCAATTCTGTCCATGATGTTAGCATTATAAAGTCGTCTCCTTTGGTCCTGCCACCAGCTCTTGATATAGATGCAGGGCTTCCTCTCAAAGTACGGGAGGTGGAAATAGTTTCTGCAGACAAATAAACCGGATATGATACATGAATTTGCACCAAAATGCAAAATAACATAAATAAATGAGTTTTAGGTCAGTACATGTTGAGTAACTCAACCTGTCAGTGATGACTGGCTTCATTGGAGGAGTGCTGGAAACTGAGGTCATATCTCCACCATCATCCACCTCCTCGTCACTAGAGCCGTGAATGAGCTCAGACTCCTCGTCATCGCCACCCTTCCTCTTCTTTGTTTTTGGCTTGGTTGGGGTATCGACTTCACTGCCGTAGTTTCCTTGATTTGAGAGGATAGTTTAATGAGGTATCTTTAAGTAGGAATTACTTTCATAGAAGTGAAGTGCATCATTTCTGTGCACTGTAAAATATAATGTTTTGAATTTGTAAGATAAAATAAAGATTATTGGAGTATGTTTTACAAGAAAATACTATTTCAGTCTTTCAAGCCAAAATCCATATTGGCACTTCCTCCAGTGAAAATGTACATCTCCTGTTGCCTCTCACATCAAAATCCACACACATATTTGTTTAGAGCTGTCTTGGACTGTAAATGGTGCATGATCTGCGCATATTTCTCTCCTGATTCAGACCAGACCACTTTTTCACTGGAGGAAGAGTTATTATGGATTATGGTATTTTAGCCAGAAGCAACGGTTTGAAGTTAAAAGCAGATTTGTTTCTTACAAACATGCAGCTTTTGTCTTCACAAGCCATTAATTGATGGACTGGAGTGGTGTGTATAATTTTTGGATTATTGTGATGCTTTTATCAGCTGTTTGGACTCTCATTCTGACGGCACCCATTCACTGCAAATGATCCATTGGTGATCAAGTAATGTGATGCTACATTTCGCCAAATCTGTTTCCATGAAACAACCAAACTCATCTACAGTATATCTTGGATGGACTGAGGGTGAGCACATTTTCAGCATTTATTTTTATTTTTGGGTCAACTATTCCTTTAAAGCCAGTTAATGGTCCTTTCATGTAAAAGTTAGAGGGGTTTGCATTTGAATGAGTTTGAATTCATATTGAATAACATAAGAAGGCTGAATTGGTGAAATGGCATTTGAAACACTGTTTAGTAATATCATCTACTGTAGCGTTTCAGGAATTTGCCCATATACATTGTGTATATATCGAACTGGTGTCATTCATACTAAAAAATGAAAATGTATTATTAAAAAGTACACTCACAGCAGTAATATAAATCTATTTGAAAGTTTGAAAGAATTCAGTAGCATTCTGAATGGTGAGAATTGTAGCATTCTCAATTTAAAGACTGATAACTACCATAGATTTTACCTATTGTAACCTCAAAGTTGATGGGTTTGTCTCCAATCTTCCTGTCAATCATAGTGGCTTCAAGGAAACATCCAAAGAGAAAGAACTCTTCAATTTTTCCCGTGGCATTCTAGATATAAGCAACAAACAATTGATTAAATAATGTTTTGTGAATACACTTTGTTGTAAATAAAAAGGTTTTCAGAGTACGTTTTACAAGAAAATATCACTTCAGTCTATCTACTTTAAAATTTCATGTTAATCCAATGCACTACTTGCCATTTCTTTGTAATTAATCGTGACATTTACTAGCAATTTCTGATTGAGATTTGTTTTTGCACCATTTTTTTTTTCAGTGTATGAGGGTTTTCCTAAGATTAGACAAAAATGATGTCACTGTGCTCATAAACAATTCAAAACAGTTCTGTTTTCTCAAACTGATTAATTTTTAACAGCAAGTAATGAAGCCTAATTTAGGCTCTGACTGTGTAGATGATTGTCTTGCAGACAAAGAACTACTATGAGTATTGTTGCTAAATGAATAATGTAGGGAGATAAATAAAGACAATTAATTATTCACTGTAATTGGCCTGTCGAACCCCCCCGTCTATGGATCGCTTACATCTGAGATGTTGGGTATCCCCTCCACTTGCACCTCAGTGGAGCTCATTACTTCAGGAGAGGAGGTGTCCAGTATCTCCACGGCCAGACTGATCAGCAGCCGGGCCCTGAAAGACACCCCTTCCCCTAGTCCTTCATTCAGGTCCTGGTACTCGTCCATGAGTGTGTAGCTGCGTGTGGAGCCGTACATGTTGGACCAAGCCGGCCCAAGAGTTGGAAGAAAGCCTGTCAATAGAAACAGGATCATTTTTAATCTTTGACCTTTTGATCAATATCATTCCATGACTTTTATAGTTGTTCGTAATTACCGGATAAGGATTTTTACAAATGTTTCTATAATGATCTTGAACAGCAATGTAGTGACGGCTTTGTGTGATTGAGTATTCAAAGCAAAATGTAATAAACAACAAGAAACAAAGTAAATACACTACTGGTCAAACATTTGGAATAAGAAATTATTTTTGTGTGTGTGTGTTTTTGAAGGAAGTTTGCATTTATTTGATCTTAAATACAGCAAAACAGCAATATTGCGAAATATTATTAAAATTGAAAATAACTTTTCTATGTGAATATATTGTAAACTGTAATTTATTTCTGTGATGCGCAGCTGTATTTTCAGCATCATTACTCCAGTCTTCAGTGTCACATGATCTTCAGAAATCATTCTAATATACTGATTTACTGCTCAAAACACATGTATTATTATTATCAATGTTGAAAACAGTTGTGCTGCCCAATATTTTTGTAGAAACTGTGATTCACCATTTAAAAGTTTAGGGTAAGCAAAAAAAAAAAATTTTAAATCTTTTATTTTGCAAGGACACATTAAATTAATCAAAAGTGACAGTAAAAATGCTGATTCTATTCATCAAAGTATCTTATCTATTCGGCAGCACAACTGTTTTCAGCATTGATAATAATCAGAAATTTTTATTGAGCAGCAAATCAAATCAGCATATTAGAATGATTTCTGAAGGATTATGTGACACTGCAAATAAAAAACAATTATTTTAAATTGTAATAATATTTAACACAATTACTGTTTTACTGTATTGTTATCAAATAAATGCCTGGCTGAGCATAAGAAACATAAAAAATAAATCATAATTATTCCCAACTTCTGCATGGTAGTATAGTACTTTTGCAGACTTTGCCAAGGTGTTCAGGAAGCCCTGTTACCTTTGTCTCCATCATTAGCAATCTTCCGCAGGTCAATGAAGTGCGTTCCGATGGCCACATCGTTCACTTTATCCGAATCACGGATCTGGACTTTCATTCTCCGGCACAGTGGTGGAAACTGCTCTGTGAAAACGATCTGCTCATTCCAAATCGGCTCATAGCTGCTCTTCTGAATTGAAGTTTTACCCTGCATTGTGGACAGATGAAATAGATCAGTGGATCAAAAATATTGATGCCTCCCCTTCTGAAACAGAAGCACACTTTAGCATACTTTTAAAAGGACCTCTTAATAAGGAAATCATATACATTAAAAGAATATACTTAAGGTGTGAACTGAATGTACATATTATTGTAGCCCAGTTTGTGCTGAATACAGTGTTATCAGACTTTAGCCATTAATATGTTTTTAAGATACTGAAACCCCCGCCCCCCCACAAATGTCAGGGCATGTCAAAACTTATTCAGTGCCCCCAAACCCCCTCAGACCCCAGAGGGTTAACTGGAACCAGGATTGTTATCGATCACTGAATGGAAACTATGATGAAAAATGGGATTTAAGGTGAGACACTATAGACAAAACCCTTGTTTTTTCATGCACTGGTCAATTTTGAGGTTTTGGGCTAATTTCCTTCCATAATTTGACTTCTTTCTGACTAGTGAAAAGAAAGCATCCAAAATAGTCACTTTTAGGATTTTTCAGTTTTTCAGTATTTCAGAAACTAACTAATATAATCTATATTCATTGATTTATTACCAATTTATCTGCAATTCTGTCCATGATGTTAGCATTATAAAGTCGTCTCCTTTGGTCCTGCCACCAGCTCTTGATATAGATGCAGGGCTTCCTCTCAAAGTACGGCAGGTGGAAATAGTTTCTGCAGAAAATTAAACAGACATTTCAGATGATTTTGCACCAAAATGCAAAATAAAATAAATAAATGGGTTTTGGGTCATGTTGAGTAACTGAACCTGTCAGTGATGACTGGCTTCATTGGAGGAGAGGTGGAAACTGATGTCATATCTCCACCATCATCCACCTCCTCGTCACTGGAGCCGTAAATGAGCTCAGACTCCTCATCATCTCCATCGCCACCCTTCTTCTTCTTTGTTTTTGGCTTGGTTGGGGTATCGACTTCACTGCCGTAGTTTCCTTGATTTGAGAGGATAGTTTAATGAGGTATCTTTAAGTAGGAATTACTTTCATAGAAGTGAAGTGTATCATTTCTGTGCACTGTAAAATATGATGTTTTGAATTTGTAAGATAAAATAAAGATTATTGGAGTATGTTTTACAAGAAAATACTATTTCAGTCTTTCAAGCCAAAATCCATATTGGCACTTCCTCCAGTGAAAATGTACATCTCCTGTTGCCTCTCACATCAAAATCCACACACATATTTGTTTAGAGCTGTCTTGGACTGTAAATGGTGCATGATCTGCGCATATTTCTCTCCTGATTCAGACCAGACCACTTTTTCACTGGAGGAAGAGTTATTATGGATTATGGTATTTTAGCCAGAAGCAACGGTTTGAAGTTAAAAGCAGATTTGTTTCTTACAAACATGCAGCTTTTGGCTTCACAAGCCATTAATTGATGGACTGGAGCGGTGTGTATAATTGTGATGTTTTTATCAGCTGTTTAGACTCTCATTCTGACGGCACCCATTCACTGCAAATGATCCATTGGTGATCAAGTAATGTGATGCTACATTTCGCCAAATCTGTTTCCATGAAACAACCAAACTCATCTACAGTATATCTTGGATGGACTGAGGGTGAGCACATTTTCAGCATTTATTTTTATTTTTGGGTCAACTATTCCTTTAAAGCCAGTTAATGGTACTTTCATGTAAAAGTTAGAGGGGTTTGCATTTGAATGAGTTTGAATTCATATTGAATAACATAAGAAGGCTGAATTGGTGAAATGGCATTTGAAACACTGTTTAGTAATATCATCTACTGTAGCGTTTCAGGAATTTGCCCATATACATTGTGTATATATCGAACTGGTGTCATTCATACTAAAAAATGAAAATGTATTATTAAAAAGTACACTCACAGCAGTAATATAAATCTATTTGAAAGTTTGAAAGAATTCAGTAGCATTCTGAATGGTGAGAATGGTAGCATTCTCAATTTAAAGACTGATAACTACCATAGATTTTACCTATTGTAACCTCAAAGTTGATGGGTTTGTCTCCAATCTTCCTGTCAATCATAGTGGCTTCAAGGAAACATCCAAAGAGAAAGAACTCTTCAATTTTTCCCGTGGCATTCTAGATATAAGCAACAAACAATTGATTAAATAATGTTTTGTGAATACACTTTGTTGTAAATAAAAAGGTTTTCAGAGTACGTTTTACAAGAAAATATCACTTCAGTCTATCTACTTTAAAATTTCATGTTAATCCAATGCACTACTTGCCATTTCTTTGTAATTAATCGTGACATTTACTAGCAATTTCTGATTGAGATTTGTTTTTGCACCATTTTTTTTTTCAGTGTATGAGGGTTTTCCTAAGATTAGACAAAAATGATGTCACTGTGCTCATAAACAATTCAAAACAGTTCTGTTTTCTCAAACTGATTAATTTTTAACAGCAAGTAATGAAGCCTAATTTAGGCTCTGACTGTGTAGATGATTGTCTTGCAGACAAAGAACTACTATGAGTATTGTTGCTAAATGAATAATGTAGGGAGATAAATAAAGACAATTAATTATTCACTGTAATTGGCCTGTCGAACCCCCCCGTCTATGGATCGCTTACATCTGAGATGTTGGGTATCCCCTCCACTTGCACCTCAGTGGAGCTCATTACTTCAGGAGAGGAGGTGTCCAGTATCTCCACGGCCAGACTGATCAGCAGCCGGGCCCTGAAAGACACCCCTTCCCCTAGTCCTTCATTCAGGTCCTGGTACTCGTCCATGAGTGTGTAGCTGCGTGTGGAGCCGTACATGTTGGACCAAGCCGGCCCAAGAGTTGGAAGAAAGCCTGTCAATAGAAACAGGATCATTTTTAATCTTTGACCTTTTGATCAATATCATTCCATGACTTTTATAGTTGTTCGTAATTACCGGATAAGGATTTTTACAAATGTTTCTATAATGATCTTGAACAGCAATGTAGTGACGGCTTTGTGTGATTGAGTATTCAAAGCAAAATGTAATAAACAACAAGAAACAAAGTAAATACACTACTGGTCAAACATTTGGAATAAGAAATTATTTTTGTGTGTGTGTGTTTTTGAAGGAAGTTTGCATTTATTTGATCTTAAATACAGCAAAACAGCAATATTGCGAAATATTATTAAAATTGAAAATAACTTTTCTATGTGAATATATTGTAAACTGTAATTTATTTCTGTGATGCGCAGCTGTATTTTCAGCATCATTACTCCAGTCTTCAGTGTCACATGATCTTCAGAAATCATTCTAATATACTGATTTACTGCTCAAAACACATGTATTATTATTATCAATGTTGAAAACAGTTGTGCTGCCCAATATTTTTGTAGAAACTGTGATTCACCATTTAAAAGTTTAGGGTAAGCAAAAAAAAAAAAAAGACTTTTATTTTGCAAGGACACATTAAATTAATCAAAAGTGACAGTAAAAATGCTGATTCTATTCATCAAAGTATCTTATCTATTCGGCAGCACAACTGTTTTCAGCATTGATAATAATCAGAAATTTTTATTGAGCAGCAAATCAAATCAGCATATTAGAATGATTTCTGAAGGATTATGTGACACTGCAAATAAAAAAACAATTATTTTAAATTGTAATAATATTTAACACAATTACTGTTTTACTGTATTGTTATCAAATAAATGCCTGGCTGAGCATAAGAAACATAAAAAATAAATCATAATTATTCCCAACTTCTGCATGGTAGTATAGTACTTTTGCAGACTTTGCCAAGGTGTTCAGGAAGCCCTGTTACCTTTGTCTCCATCATTAGCAATCTTCCGCAGGTCAATGAAGTGCGTTCCGATGGCCACATCGTTCACTTTATCCGAATCACGGATCTGGACTTTCATTCTCCGGCACAGTGGTGGAAACTGCTCTGTGAAAACGATCTGCTCATTCCAAATCGGCTCATAGCTGCTCTTCTGAATTGAAGTTTTACCCTGCATTGTGGACAGATGAAATAGATCAGTGGATCAAAAATATTGATGCCTCCCCTTCTGAAACAGAAGCACACTTTAGCATACTTTTAAAAGGACCTCTTAATAAGGAAATCATATACATTAAAAGAATATACTTAAGGTGTGAACTGAATGTAATGTTTTCGGACAATATAATTGTTATTTACAATTATATGAAAAAGTGTAATAATTTTAAATTTATATTTAATGCAATTAGTTGAACTTTAGAGTGCTTTTTTTTAGTCAACAGAAGCACACTTTAGCATACTTTTAAAAGGACCTCTTAATAAGGAAATCATATACATTAAAAGAATATACTTAAGGTGTGAACTGAATGTAATGTTTTCGGACAATATAATTGTTATTTACAATTATATGAAAAAGTGTAATCATTTTAAATTTATATTAAATGCAATTAGTTGAACTTTAGAGTGCTTTTTTTTAGTCAAAAGGTAAGATACAGGCTGTAGTTAAATATTTAAAGGGATAGTTCACCCAAAAATGAAAATGTGATGTTTATCTGCTTAACCCCAGGGCATCCAAGATGTAGATGACTTTGTTTCTTCAGTAGAACACAAATTATGATTTTTAAGTCCAGCCGTT
>NW_015547660.1:176750-183805 GCF_001515605.1 Sinocyclocheilus anshuiensis | reverse complement strand
TAAGCGCAAGTAAGTACCATTTTGATTAGCCGTCGTACCTACAATGTCTCTGCACTGTGTAAATAATGAGTGACGTATACTCGCGACAGATCGCTTCCGCACATGCCTCTACTACTATAGATATGTATAGATTCCCTATTCGACCGCTTCAGATATGTTGACGCGTCCGCCATTTTGGAACGTATCGCAGCCCATAGAAACAGTCACTAATGAGGCATCTACTTATATATATATATCTATGTCTACTATGCCAGAGCACATACACACGTCACGCAGTTGACGCGTCCGCCATTTTGGAACGTATCGCAGCCCATAGAAACAGTCACTAATGAGGCATCTACTTATATATATATATCTATGTCTACTATGCCAGAGCACATACACATGTCACGCACCAGATGTTGTGAACATGCTCAGACATTGCGGTGGATCAGAGGTAAAAAATGATATAAATACTGTTCAGTTTCTTGCACAGTCCGATCGTTTCATGTCTTAAGACCTCAATGTATCGGCGCGAGCCGCAGGGTTTAATTTGGTTTTGTCTGTGTATGTTTTTTTTACTCTCGAAACCATGGAGCCCATTGACTGTCATTATAAGACTGATAGACTGCAGTGGTTTGAGTTAAAAATCTTCGTTTGTGTTCTACTGAAGAAACAAAGTCACCTGCATCTTGGATGCCCTGGGGGTAAGCAGATAAACATCACATTTTCATTTTTGGGTGAACTATCCCTTTAATGTATGACAACTGTTTTTCAAAATGAATGTTAAACAACCAACAGCAATCCAGTGCTGCAAACTACTCAACAATTGCCATTTTGAATGGAAAATATATAATTTAGTGATTTATCTAATTCATAATTGAATATTAAGAGACAATACAATTTTTTTTTGGCAGATAGGCATTACTTAGAGTGAATGTATGTCTTAAAATAAAAATGTGATTTGCAAATAGTTCAAATGCATTGCAATAAATTCTAGTAAAAATCTGACTAGCAAGCAGAAAATAGTGATATAAAATAAAACGTCTTCAATATGTCCCACTCAAACTTCCTGTTTCAACAGGAAATACATTAACACAGGAAGGAAAACTGTGTTCGCCAGTCATTTCATGGAGTCTTTAACAGGACGGAAGTCTTCCGGACTCTTCAGTTTCATAGTGCATTTTAAAATTTTATTTTGTAAATTTTGAATATTGTGTAAAATGTGTTTTGTTTAATGATGAAACTTACTTTCCATCATTAAACTATATTATATTTTCATATATAGGCATTATATTGGTCACTCTGTACACCATTAAAACAAATTAGTTGACCATCAGTAAGAATTCTGCCCACCTTCTGCCCTGCAAATTGCACTTGGACATACGGATCAACCAAGTCCTTATTTTCTCCAATGAAAGCTTTTTTGACATTTGCCATTATGCTGGTGTTCATTTTAGGCAACCCCTCGGCTCGGTAGATTTTCACATAGTATCTTGCCCATTGACGCTCAGCCGGGACGTCTTCCGGCAACAGAAGATTACTGGAACAAGAAAGTAATCAATGAAGAAGAGATTTGTGTTTCTGCATATAGAATCACCTTTAAATATTCAATACATCGTTGGATGGAATTATCCGAGTGACCTCAGCATTTATAATGTGTGACAGGTAAAATAATAAACTCGAATCTCGGATTTCACATTTTGATTAAATACTATTACAAGTAAATATTTGTTTCACAGGGCTTTCAAAATAAGTTGGGAATACTTGAGTTTGGAGTATGGTTTAGTAACAGTGATGCTTTTCTTGGAAAATAACATTAACAATGTAGGAAGATTTTTTTTTAATTTTTTTTTTACCCCTCAATGTCATCCTCGTCTGTTTCATTTGTCTTGTGTAGAGTTTTGATAGTGTCGCCCTTTGCCACAACTGCGATGTCACACTTGACATAGCCTTTGCATCCAGCAGTGATATCATCGGGGTCACATAAAGTGGCCCATTTGTGGAAGAACTGATGTTCTGTAAATGTAAAGAAAAAAAAAACATGAAAAAACTCTGGTCTTTGAGATCTATGGTCTAGATAGTGAGAACTTTATCCACCTTATTTTTAACATAAGAGAAGCATGATAATACCAGTTACCAGGTTGTGTATAAACTGTGCCCACATCAAGCTTGAAGCTCCCGACCAGCGTGCCACTTCGCAAAAGATTCTTAGAGTGGATAACCTGTATAGACACATTCATTTAAAACAAGTTTAAAACACAAACACACACAAAAAACACAATCTTTTATGAAAAAAGTGCAGGATTTAACTATTCAAAATTGATTTTTGTTGCTACTTACAGACACTTTCAGGATCCTGTCAAACATGACATCAGGAGGAACGTGGAAGTCAAAAACGAAGTACTGAAAAAAAGGAAAGATTTTATCAAAACATTATATTAGCAGTGTTAAATGAGTAGTTCACTCGAAAGTGAGACATTTCTGAAAGTGTCTTCACCCTCAGATCATCCAAGATTAGGATGAGTTTGTTTCTTCATCAGGTTTGTAGAAATGTAGCATTGCATCAGTGTCTCAGCAATGGATGCTCTGCAGTGAATGGGTGCCGTCAGAATGAGAGTCCAAACAGCTGATAAAAACATCACAATAATCCACAGCACTCCAGTCCATCAGTTAACATCTGGAGAAGACAAAAGCTGCATGTTTGTAAGAAACAAATCCATCATTAAGGTGTTTTAACTTTTAACAGTCCATTCTGGTTAAAAAAAATACTAATCCATAATACTTCCTCCAGGGAGTAAACAGTGCTTGATCTGTGCAGATTTCTCTCCTGATTCAGACAAGACAACTTTGTTACTGGAGGAAATGTTATTATGGGCTATGGACTTGTAATTTAGGCAGAAACAATGGTTTGAAGTTAAAAACCTCTTGATGCATTTTTTTTTTTTTATTACAAACATGCAGCTTTTGTCTTCTCCAGATGTGAACTGATGGACTGGAGTGGTGTGGATTACTTGTGGATTATTGTGATGTTTTTATCAGCTGTTTGGACTCTCATTCTGACGGCACCCATTCACTGCAGAGCATCCATTGCTGAGACACTGATGCAATACTACATTTCTCCAAATCTGATGAAGAAACAAACTCATCCTAATCTTGGAGAGTGAGCACATCTTCAGCAAACTTTCAGCTTTGGGTGAACTACTCCTTTAAGATGATTATGTGATTATTTTGAGTAGTTATTTGTCATGATCATTACTTTGCAAAAGGACAATATTACAATCCTAAATTAAAAAGGAACATACCTCATTGTAGTAAGGGCAGTTGGTCGACTCCTTCATTGAGGTGTATTTTTTGTCATCACCGATTTCTACACACACCACTGGATCCATGTTCAGACCCACCAGCTGTCTGGCCTCTATAACAGTGACACTGACCTGGAAAGTGGGGCATGACACACATTTACAAATGTGGTATGTGGTACTGTATGTGGATGGTATCAATATTTCACAGGCTCAAAATTGGCACAAAAATGTTTGCATGATACAAAACTATAGGATTAATTTATCTGCATGCCTCAAATGCTGTAAGATCTTATCTCTTCACTAATATCACTTTTCTTTAAGCTCAATGTTTTTGAATCAGCAGATGTTTTGTGATTTTTAATGTTGTACAGTGCATGAAGTTCCCACCGGTGTAAGCAGAAGCTCCACAGGCGTAGTTCTTCACTTTAACTATCAAAATGTTCCACCAACCACAAACACAATACTGACTGTCTTCATTTTCTACACTACATCTATTGTTTTAACAAACTTTGCGTGAAATGTGTAGCTTGAAATATGTGACCCTGGAGCACAAAACCAGTCATAAAGTTCAATTCTCCGAAATTGAGATTTATACATCATCTGGAAGCCGAATAAATAAGCTTTCCATTGATGTATGGTTTGTTAGGATCGGACAATATCTGGCCAAGATACAACTATTTGAAAATCTGGAATCTGAGGGTGCAAAAAAATCACACTCTAAAAAATGCTGGGTTAAATACAACCCAGCACTGGTGAAATATGGACAAACCCAGCAACTGGGTTGTTTTGACCCAGTGGTTGGGTTACTACCCAGAAGGTTGGGTTAAACATTTAACCCACCCGCTAGGTCAAAACAACTCAGTTGCTGGGTTTGTCCATATTTCACCCAGCGCTGGGTTGTCCGAATAAATAAACTTTCCATTGATGTATGGTTTGTTAGGATCGGACAATATCTGGCCAAGATACAACTATTTGAAAATCTGGAATCTGAGGGTGCAAAAAAATCACACTCTAAAAAATGCTGGGTTAAATACAACCCAGCACTGGTGAAATATGGACAAACCCAGCAACTGGGTTGTTTTGACCCAGTGGTTGGGTTACTACCCAGAAGGTTGGGTTAAACATTTAACCCACCCGCTGGGTCAAAACAACCCAGTTGCTGGGTTTGTCCATATTTTCACCCAGTGCTGGATTGTATTTAACCCAGCATTTTTTTAGATGAAAGTAGCATTAAAGTTGTCCAAATGAAGTTCTTAGCAATGCATATTACTAATCACAACTTAAGCTTTAATATATTTACAGAAGGAAATTTACAAAATATCTTCATGGAACATGATCTTTACTTAATATCCTAATGATCTTTGGCATAAAAGAAAAATGTATAATTTTGACCCATACAATGTATTGTTGGCTATTGCTACAAATATACCCCAGCGACTTAAGACTGCTTTTGTGCTCCAGGGTCACATATGTGCATGTTCTGTTTTCTTTACAAAAAAAACCTCTTTCTGTTAAAAATTGCAATATGCTGTTCTACGTACTTGGAAATCCACTGGTCTTCCAGCACTAGGCTCGATCTTGATGTCAGGCTTTGATCTAAAACATTTAGGAAATTTTTGGATGAAAAAAAAAGTATAAATAGTTGATCAATAGTTGATCAACTCTCTATTAGAATACAGTCATATATGTTTGTTGGAACATTTATTATTTAACACAACATAAATGCAATGCAGAATATCAAATTGGATTTGGGTTCATGTGACTTTATAATTTCTGGTCACCTCTTATTGGAGACATTGGTTGTGACGGCAGTGACTGATGCGAGTGAGATGGTGTCCGGGTCTGGCATCCTCATGTCCTCCGTCTCCAGGATGGCCGGCTCATCTTCACAAGTCACATATGAAATATGATGTCATTATGGACATCACTACAGTTTTTTTTTTATATTATTTTAGATTATTATATAAGTATTATATATGATGTAATATTACATAATTATTTAAATGTATTAATCATTCATATATAATAATTAATGTTAAAGAATTCACAATAATTTACAAATTTTCACAGAATTAATAGAATCTTTCACCTTGACCTTTGCCATCATCCTTGGAGGCTCGATGCTTGCTACGCTTCATTGTTATGAATTTGATTTATCCTCTGGGTATATGAATCTTTTGAACATGAAAATCAAAAATAAAAGTACAAAAAAAAAAATCTCAATTTACTGTAAATATAACAGTAACGTATTTATAATATTCTGTTGTTTTATTCTATTTCAATCCGCCAGAAATCCAAAAGTAATTTGCCTTCATAAATTAAATAAAGTTTATTACCCTAACCCATCAATAATTAGCAGATACATGAAGAATTTAATTAACACTGGATTAATTTGCATAAGCAGTATAATCATCTAAATAGACAAGTACATCTACGACTGATAGATTACCTTTAAATAAACATGCTGAAACTTGGAAATGAGCAAGAAAAAGAAAGAAATAGGTTATTATTATTAGAGCATGAAGACTACACATGCACCTATGTACGCTTAAAGCTAACCCATTTTATGCAATCAAAACAATACTGGATTCTGTGCGGACAAACCAACAGTTTTTACTGCTGGTGTTTTTTTTACCCTTAAACAGTAATTATACTGTATATTAAAATATTCTCATTGGAAGATATTTTTAGGTAAAAGAAACTTTCTTAACCGTACCCTCTTACTGAAACATCCTTAATTCCACAAAAACAGTGAATTAACTTTTTATTCTGTTGCATTTCACATTATGTTTAATACTTTCATTAATACACCAAACACCACAACAGTTAAGCCGAATCTGAAAGCCATTGTCATTAAGTTACAATGTAAACGAAAGACTCGTATGCAAAGTCTGATGAAATACTGCACACTTACCGTAAAGTGCAGCTGAATCACATCTAGGAGTTTGCAGGAAGGACACACCGATTCCGATATCAAGATGTCTTTAAAAGAAAAAGCCTACAAACTCATTATTGACATTTGGATGACAGAAACAGAGAGGCCACAAAAGTAACTCAAAAGAGTCTGGTTTGGTGGAAGCCTGAAGATGCATGGGCAGGAGAGATGTGATATGTCCATGCATAGTGTATGAGTGCTGAACCCGAGACAGTGGTAACTAGAACTAGCTCCTGATGAGAGAGATCATGTGGGATTTTGACAGGCTACTACTCTAGATAGGCTAACCAGGTAAAAACCAGCCTGTAAACTGCAGGAGCAGCATTTTGTGTCCAGAGTTTGAAAGGAGTGTGAGCATAATAGGGCTGCACGATTATGACAAAAATCATAATTGTCGATTATTCCCTTGAAATTGTAATTACGATTATTAATTATGATTATCAATATTTATATTGAATGATGTTTATACCATTGTTTGATGCAACTGCATGCCGTATTTTTATATGAAAATAAACAAGCTGAAAACACTCTGACTGAAAAACCTTTAGTGCTTTTCTATAATATTAAGCCTCAAATGTCAAATATACATCGGATTGGTTTCTTCTTTAAATTATAAAAAAATAAAATGAATGGTATTATAATGTTATACTAAAACTAAAATTAAAATAATGGGGAAAAACTCTTAAGATAACATGTAGAAAGAAAAAAACGCATCTTAAGCACATAGAATAACATAAGTGGACTTTGAACGATTAATTGTCGCTTTGAACGATTACGTAATTGTGGCATCCGTAATTGTAATCGCGATTAGAAATTCAATTAATTGTGCAGCCCTA
>NW_015547660.1:157174-175807 GCF_001515605.1 Sinocyclocheilus anshuiensis | reverse complement strand
TCAACAATACATTGGATTGGTTTCTTCTTTAAATAATAAAAAAGTAAAAATATGCATGGTGTTATAATGTTATACTAAAAGTAAAATTAAAACAATGGAAAACCCCTTAAGATAACCTGTAGAAAGAAAAAAAACCCGCAGGCGCTCAGAATAACATAAGTAGACTTTGAACAATTATTTGCCACTTTGAACGATTATGTAATTGTGGCATCCGTAATTGTAATCGCGATTAGAAATTCAATTAATTGTGCAGCCCTAGAGCATAATGCCTCTCATCACTGCAGTGATGGGCTACATCTAATCTAACTATACTACATTCTGCAAAGAACAACATTTCCATAAGATTTGGAGGAAATGGCAATGCAGTGTGTTGAACTATTTCAAATGATACATGTTTTAGTCCACGTAGGCTTTTATATACTGTACATGTCAACAGCCTCAGTCACTTCAAGCAGTTACTTCATTCATATACTGATCTGATTCACATAAGAAAACTGTGAAAAAAGTATGCTCACCACATTTATTTGATCAAAAATACATTGAAACAATACTACTGTGAAATATTATTACAATTTACTAATTGTAATAATTAGTAATTTACTAATAACTGTTTTCTATGTGAGTTTATGTTAAAATGTAATTTATTCCTGTGATCAAAGCTGAGTTTCCAGCATCATTACTCCAGTCTTCAGTGTCACATGATCTTTCAGAAATCATTTGCTTATTTGCTGCTCAATTATTATTAATTATTATTGGTGGTTAATTGTTGTTCTTATTATTTTCAATGTTGAAAACACTGCTTAATATTTTTGTGGAAACTGTGATACACTGGATTCGTTGATGAATAGAAAGTTCAAAAGAACAGAATTAATTTGAAGTAGAAATCTTTATGGCATTATAAATGTATTTACTGACAATTGATATCAAATACTGATCAATTTAATGATTTCTTATTTATTTATTTATTTTCTTACTATCTCACTTACTCCAAACCTTTGAATTGTAATGCATCACGGTTTCCACAAAAATATTGGGCAGCACGACTGTTTTCAACGTTGATGATAATCAGAAATGTTTCTTGAGCAGCAAAGCAGAATATTAGAATGATTTCTGAAGATCACGTGACACTGAAGACTGGAGTAATGATGCTGAAAATACAGCTGCGCATCACAGGAATACATTACAGTTTAACAGATATTCACATAGAAAACAGTTATTTCAAATTGTAGTAATATTTCACAATTTTACTGTTTTTACTGTATTTTTTATCAAATAAATACAGCCTTGGTGAGCAGAAGAGACTTCTTTCAAAAACATTAAAAATATATATAGTTAGTACATGTATGTGTACATAATATTACTCGGTGCTTAAAAGTATAATTACACTGTAATTATTGTTTAAACCTATAAGTGCAAGAGCTTGGTCTTGAACACAACTGCAAAGCAGTCAGTGTGAATTGGTTAAATACAACACTTTATCCTGCACCTCACTGCTTTCACAATCAAGCATGTGAGTGTAATATCCTCGCCCGCACTGAGAAAATTAACCTGATTTTTATGGTCCAGCAGGTGAAAATGCTACTACATCTGATCACTCATTCATTCAAATACAATTTTGCATCATGTCATACTATCTTAACACTGAAAGAAAACAACTGTGAGATGCTTGAACAGAAGTGTGTGTAATCACCAGGAGACAAATCAAACTGACTCTGGCTTAAATAATTGACGATGTCTTGTTCCAACTGTCACTTGCAGACTAGCCGATGACATGTAGCTTTGGTAACTAATAGTGTCATGTGGTCATCTACAATGCAAATGAACTGAAATGTGACACTGGCTCAACTGCTTATTCATGAAGCTCCAGAAAATGTTATAAAATATTGAAATTAATTTATTGTTATTTAAAAAAAAAAAAAAAGGGAATTAGAAAAAGTACACAGACCATGACGACACTCCAAGTCTTGAAGATAAAAAGTGCATCAGTGTCTACAGGTATGTCTACATTTCACTGACTCCTAATAATACGTTCTGCTTGCATGTTGGAACAGATCAAATGTGCATGAAGCAAAACACCTGCATTGTGTCTCTTCCATCAACAATGCCTTACCAGACAGCATATAATACAAGTCCTTTTAAAAAAGCATCAGCTCATGCATAAGACATGCTGTTTGTAAGGTATACGTTTAAGGTCTAAAGTTGCCTGTATCCAGTGAAATGCCTTAAATTATTAAATGGTGCCAATCAGTGTCGCATGCGTTATCCACAATGAGCATGCATCATTTGTTTTGTCTTGACAGACATTTCTGCATGATTAGCCCATAAAACAGAATGATTATATATTGACTAAATGTTCCACAACAACATTTTGTTTGTATACGGTTTTAGTATATAGACTTTAGTTTGTAGATAAGACCTCCCCTTTAAGGGAATAGTTGACCCAAAAATACAATTTGCTGAACATTTACTCACCGTCAGGCCATCCAAATGAGTTTGTTTCTTCATCAGATTTGGAGAAATGTAGCATTGCATCACTGTCTCAGCAATGGATGCTCTGCAGTGAATGGGTGCCGTCAGGATTAGAGCTGATAAAAACATCACAATAATCCACAGTACTCCAGTCCATCAGTTAACATCTTGTGAAGTGAAAAGTGACATGGCCAAAATAGTCCAAAATCCATAATTAAAAAAAACAACGCTTCCTCCAGTGAAAATGTGCATCTCCTGTTGTCTCTCACATCAAAATCTACCCATATATTTGTTTAGAGCTGTTTTGGCTTGTAAACGGTGCTTGATCTGTGCAGATTTAACTTTTTTCACTGCTGGAAGCAACATTATGGATAGAGGACTTATATTTCAGCCAGATGCCACAGTTTGAAGTCAAAAACACCTAAATGATAGATTTGTTTCTTACAAACACACATTTTTTTGCTTCACAAGCGTTTTTCTTTTTTTTTGTATTTTGTACACATTTGCATAACCTAAACACTTTATACATTGAAATATGCATAGTTCTTTGAATAAACTGAACAAAATATAGAGGTTTAAGAGGCTCTGTAGCAATTTATTGTAATAATCTCATGTGGGTTTACCTATGTTCCTTTCATTTACATTTGCAGAGTCTAATGAATATATGGAATTTTAAAAATAGACCTTTTAGAATGACAACAGGCCTTAACAATGTCTAAATTAAAGAATACTCTTAAAACTGACACACATCTTGTTTGTCAGAAATGGGAATTTTTTGGGTGACTTAAATTGTAATTCAATAGCTGTATATGACAGCTTCTTAAAATCAATCTATATTTTTGGGTGCAAAAGTTTTGTAATGTTTGCTTCCAAAAAATGAGGTTAGAGAATTGAGGTTACAGTAAATATAAATGAGCATGTAACTTGGTCTACAGACAGACACCTTTCACAATGTCATCCAGGGCGAACCAGAGCAAACCTGATAGCAGGCTGCAATCTTATCCGTTCTCTCTTGAAAGGCCTTTCTTGGCTTTGGACTTATTATCCTAATCTCTTGTGCTCCAGTGCCTCCATGGGTGTACCATCTGACTGTGGTGTAGTATATCACAATAATCTATTCCTGTGCTGTTTTTACATGCTATTGGTCAGCTGGGGACTGAGGCAGAATCATGCATCCCAGTGAGTGATAAACATTAGTTTAGTTCTTGTCCTCAAATATGATTAGTTGAGCATCTTTCTAAGGGTGCTGATTTTATAGTCTGAGGCGGTTTATATCTCTCCGGTTGTCTCTGTGTGGCTTGTTTCAGACAGACAGGCCATATTTACACTTGGCATTAACTTGCGACCTGTATCCGAACAGTACATAACAAGTGTAATTGTGTTTTTCATCGAAATGTTATTTAATCTGCGTGTCCTGCATAAAAAGGTTTCCTAAGCTGCTTTATATAAAAAAAAAAAAAATGAAATATTAAAAAGAGTCATTTAGGTTGTAATTAAATTAAATAAAAAAAAAAATGTAAATAAATAAAATAAAATAAATGATATAGAGAGAGAGATGAGATGAGATTGAGAAATGATAGAGAGATGATTTTATATTTATTATTCATGCACAAACAACTATTTACACTGTAGACACCGACCTGTTAAAAATCATGGTACTCTGTGGTACATGTCCACAATGGTAATTGGTAATTTTCACAATGGCCATGGTAATTTGTGATTTCTACATTAAGAACACAAGCCTCGAATCAAGGCTTCATCTGGTACGCTCATTTACTCTCGACAAGTCCCGACGCCTCGGTTCAAATGTCACATCAGGCGTAACATTTAATAAAGATGTCTTCATCCCTGGCAAATGATAGGAGGCATTTCATGTTACTGTTCAATGGATTGAAAATCCTTGTGTGTACTTTGTTAGTATCAAAGACTATAGAACTACAAAGATGGTTCCCCTTCAGGATCCTAAGTTGCTTTACAAAAAACAAAAAAAAATGAAATATTAAAAAGAGTCATTTAGGTTGTAATTAAATTAAATTAAAAAAAAATTTAAATAAATAAAATAAAATAAATGATATAGAGAGAGAGATGAGATGAGATTGAGAAATGATAGAGAGATGATTTTATATTTATTATTCATGCACAAACAACTATTTACACTGTAGACACCGACCTGTTAAAAATCATGGTACTCTGTGGTACATGTCCACAATGGTAATTGGTAATTTTCACAATGGCCATGGTAATTTGTGATTTCTACATTAAGAACACAAGCCTCGAATCAAGGCTTCATCTGGTACGCTCATTTACTCTCGACAAGTCCCGACGCCTCGGTTCAAATGTCACATCAGGCGTAACATTTAATAAAGATGTCTTCATCCCTGGCAAATGATAGGAGGCATTTCATGTTACTGTTCAATGGATTGAAAATCCTTGTGTGTACTTTGTTAGTATCAAAGACTATAGAACTACAAAGATGGTTCCCCTTCAGGAACTCGAGCTGCGTCGACGTCGCTTTGGGAACGCCCTTGCGTGACCGCGTTCTGAAGCACGTGTCAAATCAGTCCAATGGAGCAGTGAGACGTCACGAGCGGGGTGACGTGAGCGCCAGGAAGTATAAAAGCGCATCCGGCAGAGCGCATGTTAGCTTCGATGAAGTAGCGCCTGGAGGGATGCAGGGAGTATGGCAAATAGACGCAGCGTCTCGTTCCCTCGGGGAACCATGGTTACATACGTAACCTAGAGACGTATGTCAGACAGAGATCGCTGATTGGTAAAGTCATTGCATCACTGCAGCAGCCATTAGAAGCTCCAGTTCCCATAGAAACCGGAGGCTATACCAGCCAATGCGCAGTCATAAGCGCAATATAACTGTGCATGCGCATTGGCTGGTCTAGCCTGAAAAAAAAGATTGTTAAACGCTATTTGAGCATAAGAAACAACATTCATGGGACAGTTCATTTCAGATGTTGTTGCTGATATGAAATATGTAATTTAATCGCGAGTTCAGCGAGCAGTTTTTGAGATTTCAGGATCCCCCCATTCATTTAGATATAGGACTTGGTCTTGTTTGAGCTGCCCGGAGGCATTGCAAATATGGCGGCCGAGTGAACAGACTTTCCTTGAAAGGGACTTTATTAGTATCTCATTATAGTTTTGCCGCTCCAAGTGATTCAGTGTGTACATGAACTGTCTAAATGGTTTATACTGAATTATCATGAACCGATTTAGACTGTCTTGCTAACATGTTTAACAGATTCCTTAAAAAGCAGTGAATCTTTCACCATTCCGGAATTGTTAGTTCAGATTTTAAACAGCTACTTGTTGTGGACAAATGTAAACACACTGTTTTCTGATTGGGTGATGATCCGATCTGGGACACTTTCCCGTTAACGAACCATGGTTGCAAATTCCATTGAACTCTGACGGTAACCAAGCTCAAGTGTAAACGTAAGTGGATCCGTTCCTTACTGTTCTTAGAACTGTTCAGCCCGATGGTGGATAAGCTACGCCAGTAGGTGGCGACTGTGTCTTCATGAGTGAATCATTTTAATCATTGATTCAACCAATTCATTCAAACCTCTGATTCATTCTGGTACAGCTACAGTGCTGCTTGGCATTGCAATGCATTTTGTGTAGATTTGTTTTTTTTGTTTTTTTTTCTACAGCGATGAAAAATAGACTGGTATCGTGTCTAAAATGTAAATGATTCAATATTAAATTGCTGATTATTGAATTGTACGGTATAAAAGCAGTAAGTTCTAAAGTGACGTTTTAGAATTCATAATGTCACATTTTTTGAAGTAGCAGCTGCAGATTCATTCATTTGTGGCGTAAGAAAGTAGTTAAACACTATAGTTTACGTTTTCTAGTGCTATATGGTGGTGAATTAGCATTGCTGTGATCTGCTGCATGATAGTGGAATAATATTTTACTGTCATGAGGTCCTAGCATTAACGTTGTTGACATTATTTACACTGAAAACACACATTACACACTTTATATTTAAAGAAATAAAATTCAAATTAGTGGGTTGGCCTTAAGTGCATAATGAGTTTGCCTTAATTTCTGATTATGCAAATTGTTAAAATACTAAAGGCTATACCAAAGTCCTTTTTTTCTTGTTCAGAGATAATTCAGAGATAAAGTGTGTGTGTGTGTGTGTGTGTGTGTGTGTTTGTGTGTGTGTGTGCGCTTTAATACTTACTAATTCACTCACTGGATGTTACTGCTGGCAAGAGAATTACTAGTTTTGCTAAATCTTGAGTAGATGGTACATATTTTCAAAATTCCAAGATTCATTCAATATATGATGGTCAGAGGCAAACATAGCAATACATTTCATCATTCCCAATTGTTGATCTGATTGGCTGAAGTAGGCTGATAAAATGAGTGCTTCACTGGAAGATTTTTTTTCTTTGCAATATGCAGATGGTAGCATGACTGTACATTTTAATATCTCTACAGAATTTTTTTACAAAGTGTTGCTTGCTTTTGCTCTTTTTTTTTTTTTGCTTTTGTTTTTTTTTAATAAGAACATAAGAACTTTTTTTTTTTTCAAGCAATACACATGAACAAAATGCTTTGTGTAAAATATATGATACCTGGGCATAACCTGAGGTTATAATCATAATCAACTGGTCTGTGCCTTGCTTAAATGACTAGTCTTAAAAAGATGTAAAATTAAATGAATTAAGATACTGTTAGCACATGTACAAGTCACATTTGTTTATATAGCGGTTTATATAATACTCACATATTTATGTAACACTTATGCTACAATAATATTTTAATATAGCTTCACATTAATAAAACAGGAAAATAACCGTTAATGCTGTAAAATCCATCAATTATGAAAATGCAATTTCATCTATAAAGCAGCTCTACAGAAGACAACAGCATCATAATTCAGCTCAATTCAGTTCACATTTTGTTCCCATCCGATAGTGTCATTGCAGTTAAATCTATAATAATATTGTATATTTATTGTCTTTTAAACCCCAACTAAGCAAGCCAAAGCACAGTAGGCTACACTTAAGCGCAATATGGAATCAGAAGTTAGTTGTAAAATAGTTCTAGTTTATATTGAATGAATTAATGCATGGCAGAGTCTTGAAATTGCATAGTTGATGTTATTTCTATCCCCTGCCATCCATTTTCAGTCAGCTTGGCCAACAGAGCTGCTCAGGTTTTTAAAGAGCTTATGACAACTTCCTGTGACTATATTAAATAGAACATGTGGAGTGATGCAATGAGATCACAGTCATCACAGTAAAACATTTGGTGCAGAAACAGCTTGCTAATAAATTTCACAAATAAATACAAAGAAATGGAAAGTAACGCATTATTGAACTAAACATACAATTTTGAAGTAGAAATATATAGTATTGTCTTGTAAAACATATTCAAATAATCTTTGTTTTAGAAAAGCACTAAGCATTTATAATCCAGATCTCATAAACAAACTAAAAGCCAAACAAACCACACAGAAGTACAGTATATCATGTCAGACATACAAAACTCTACTGCAGGAGAGGCTGTGTATGCCCAAAATTTCCTGTTTAGCTAGGGGAATGTTGAATTATAACAAGATACATGGATCGAAGTACAGACAGAAACTAGATCTTATGGATGAAATTATAAAACACGTACGCAAACATGACTGTTCGAATGTTCCTTTAACATTTGTAGGCCAAATCCCACATTGCACGACCAGTTAAGCACTTTTGTGAAAATTGGCTCATCTAAGTGTCTACACTTTCTTCCTAAAAAAACTTTTTGTACATGTACTTTCAGTATCACTTTAAATTTATTAGTTTAGGCTTGGCATGTATAGTAAATGTGGTTTATAACAAATGGCACCGTAATTTATATTTGTTTTGTTCTTTTTTCATTCACTATAATTTATATTTGTTTTGTACTTTTTTATATTTGTTTTGTATATTTTTCATTCCTGTTTTAGTGAGGAAAACTAACATGCATGTTTATAGCATTTATTATGTTTGGGAACATTTTGTTTCATTTATCAGTATTTTACATTATTTCTAAAGGTAATAACAAAATGCGACTTATGCACCGAGACAACTTATCAGTGTTTTGTTGTGTGATTTTGACCTGGTGCAACTTTCCCAGAAAATACGGTAAGCAGATTACGGCCAGTTGACAGTTAGCATTGCTGATAACATAGTTTTGTGCTTATCTCTCTCAATATTTGCTTGATATTCATCTGTGTTTTAGTAATTGAGATCTTCATATAATTATTTCAGTGTTACCACTGACTAAAGTGCAACCAAAAATTGTTGTAAAATGTTTTGAAATGCAGCTTCTAGTGAGCCCCTATCATATCAGGTGTGTTTTCTGCTTCTTTTGGATACTCTAAAAAGGAATGTCTCAATGCATCGCATTTCCTTCACCAGCACAATGAGAAGGACAATGATGTCAAAGGTTAAAAGAAAAAGTATTTTATTTTTAATTTTTGGATTCCCAAGGAACTGTTCAGAGATCAGTCCTTAAAAGAACCTTTGTGTGTGTCTACATTTTTTTTTCTTCTGAAGAACCTTTTTCTACTATAATGAAACTGTTGTGGAATGGAAAGATTGCATGAATTATGTTAAAGGTTCTTCATGAAACCATCAGTGTCAATAAAGAACCCTCAGCGGCCAAAAAACAAACAAACAAAAAAGGTTAGACAGATGTTATTGGTTAGAAAGGATTTGAAACTACCATTAGACTGTGTTAGCCAAGTAATGCATTATCATTATTATCCAGATAGCTAGTTGAGATACATTTATACATGCAGAATCCAAAATTAACTAGTTAACTAATATTAATTAACTAATATTCCATCTATAATCCAACTAATTGCTCAGTTGGGCTGAAAAGCATTCATGCAATCAATTTCATTTTTTTTTTTATCCCTATGAAAAGTGGTGTTCCAGATCTTAAACAGTCCATTACAGTTATTCTCAATCAGATAAAAAAATACCCTATACATGCATACACAGTGCAGTGGTGCTTGTTTACTCATATTGAAATGTTACATTTTATTACATTATGTATCATTTACATTTACATGTACATTTAGTCATTTAGCAGATGCTTTTATCCAAAGCAACTTACAAATGAGGACAATGGAAGAAATCAAAATCAACAAGAGAGCTATGATATGCAAGTGCTATAACAAGTCTCAGTTAGCCTAACGCAGTACACATAGCAAGGTTTTTTTTTTTAATTATATAATAAAAATAAAACAGATCGAATAGATAAAGAATAGAGCAAACTAGTGTTAGGCTACGTTTACACGACAACGGTGTAGTCAAAAAGGGAAACGTTTTTCCCTTGCGTTTTTAAAAAGTTTCACGTATACACTACAACGTTTTCAAAACGATTTGCGTTTACACATATCCGCGAAAACGGCCAAAAATGCTATATTACGTATGCCAGGCCAGTAGTTGGCGCTGTCACCTTGTTAGTAAACAGTACCTGTAGGGAAGTGACGATTATATGATGTACTGTATATGATGCGTCTCCGCTGTTGGTTGTAATATTGGTGAAGTAAATCCACACTTTGCTGAAGAAGCGTTAGCAAACTGTTGAGCAGAAACAACAGTACCATATACTCCGCCATGTTTGTTCGCGCTTGCCTTTAAAATCGACACGTACTGCTCATGTCTACATACCTAACACGTACTACGCACATGCATGACGTCCCCATTTTCAAAGATTCCCGTATTGGGTGTTTACACGGAAACGATAACAGTGCCGTTTTCAAAAACTTGCACTTTGAAACCCGTTTTCAAAAATATGCGTTTTCAGTCCCCAAAACGCCGTTGTCGTGTAAACGAACAGTCAAAATTTATAAAAAGTTTCCCGTTTTTGGCTAAAAACGTTGTCGTGTAAACGGCCCCTTAGAGGCCTTTTTTGTTAATTGTATAATAAATAAAAAGAAAACAAATAGATAGAAAACAAAAAGAATAGAGAAGCTAGTGTTATTTTTTAGCAGTTAGTAAATGAATAGAGTGCAAGTCTAAAATGGGCATGTTTTTATAGAACAGAATTGATGAATAGAATTAGAATAGAGAGTGCTAGATTTAGAGGGTCAAATAAAGATGAAAGAGATGTGTTTTTAGCCGATTCTTGAAGATGGCTAAGGACTCAGCTGCTCTGATTGAGTTGGGCAGGTTGTTCCACCAGGAGGGAACATTTAATGTAAAAGTCCGTGAAAGTGATTTTGTGCCTCTTTGGGATGGCACAATAATGCGCCGTTCACTTGCAGAACGCAAGCTTCTAGAGGGCACATAAGTCTTAAGTTATGAATTTAGGTATAAAGGGGTGCAGAGCCAGTGGTGGTTTTGTAGGCAAACATTAATGCCTTGAATTTTATGCGAGCAGATATTGGTAGCCAGTGCAAATTGATAAACAGAGGTGTGACATGCATTCTTTTCGGCTCATTAAAAATGTATCTTGCTGCCGCATTCTGGATTAATTGTAAAGATTTAATAGAACTGGCTAGAAGACCTGCCAAGAGGCTGTTGCAGTAGTCCAGCCTGGACAGAACAAGAGCTTGAACAAGGAGTTGTGAAGCATGTTCCGAAAGAAAGGGCCTGATCATCTTGATATTGAAGCAAATCTGCAGGACCGGGCAGTTTTAGCAATGTGGTCTGAGAAAGTCAGCTGATCATCAATCACAAAAGCAGCGGACAGATCCAGCAAGATAAGTACTGAAGATTTGGAATACGCTCTTGCCAGTCTTAGGGCTTCAAAAACTGAGAGTAATGAGTGTATGTTTGCTGGTAAGATGTGCTTGACAGATTGTGGTGTGGAAAACTGTGCACTGATGGTTTTAATTTTATTAAATAATTTAGGACATTTTACATGATTTATTCAGGTAGATTCCATTAAAAAATCAAGCCTTAAAAACTACTAAAAAATGTTGAAATAATGTGTAATAATTTTTTTAAGTAGATAGCTCATACCATTTTTTACAGTGTACTTTTTTTTCAACTTCTTTTCGCAGAAAATAACAAAAATGCCCACAAGATGCCGCTGTTGTCTTGCTACTAATCACAAGCTACTGACCATGGTCTTTTTTAGTGTTTCTCATTTGCTCTGACCAGGGTTGTGTTTCCCAAAAGCATCATAAGCTTAAGTTGATTGTAGCTCTATTGGTTTCAATGGGTTTACGATGTACTTAAACTTACGATGCTTTTGGGAAATGCAGTCCAGTTTTGAGCCTTCTGTCTGAGGATGTTTGGGCCTAAATTTAGATTTGTGGGCCTCAATATTAATGTGGAAGTGTCTCTCCAGCATCGGGCCCCTGCTCTCTACTGTTTTGTGCCTTGGGCGCCAATAGGCAGCTGTCATGAAAGCTACTTTGCAAAAGCAGCAACACGTTTTAACAACTCGGGCTCACGTGGGAATGTCAAGGGGCCCTCACGACCCCACCAGGCCCCTGTACGCCATTGTTCTTTCAGCCCTGTTTCCAGGGAAGCTAAAGTTACACCTGTGGGTTTCAACTCGTACATCCTCCGCTGTGATTTGTATTCAGTCAGACCACAATCCGGAGGGCTTGTGGATCTTGTGGTTTCCATGCAGAGAACAAAATAGACGAGTCTGCTTCTGCTGTTTACATGGTCTGTGAGACAGACTTGAGTTCAACTGTCCACAAGTGTACAGCTGTTATCAGACTGCCTGCGATGTTTATACACATACACCATTATTACAACAACAAAAGTGGGCCAGCTTCTGCTGATATATGAGTCAAATAAAGCTAAACACATTGCTTTTGTTTACTTTAATCCCCAAAAGCTACATTAGGTTACACTAATTGATTTACAATAAATGTCAGGTGTTTTAAGGCACATCTGGTACGAGTCTGCAAATGGAGGAAGGGAGCGTTTGTGAATATGTGAAATTCATGGCGAATCTTCCTGTTTATGACATGTCCGTGTTTGTGCATGTGAAGAGAATTTGCACCGCAGGAATTAAAACTTTTTAATATACAAGGAGATGGCATAGTGTGTTTATGTAAGTGCTGTTTTATGTGTGTGATGTTGCATGTGTCCCGGGACATCAGATCTGCTGCTCGCCACATTCCACGCTTGCAGGTGGTCTAGCAGGGGATTTCATATTTCATAGGAACGCAGCATGCTCTGGACAGCATCATTAAGTCCACGTGGAAAGCCAGAATGCTCTGTTGTGAACACTTGGCTCGGAGCCGCTGCCCGACGGCTCGTCCTCACTATTACAAGCTCGTCATGCAGCTACAGAGCAGGCAGATGTCTTTAACTCCTTAGGATCCAGACATCCAGATGCCAAAATGTCTTTCGTTACTTTAGTGTTACACGTTTACCACACTGTAAAAAATGATACGTTTTATGTAATATTCCAGGTGTTTCTTGTTCATTTTCTTATCATTGTGCAAATGTATTTAATACAGTTAACCCAGCTAACAAAAATATGCTCTAACAACATTTTTTAAACGTTATTTACAAGTTATGAAAGTGTTATTGCCGAATGTTCTGACATGAACATTTTAAAATGTTTTAAAAATATTTTTTGTTAGTTATATGAATGTTAAAAGAACATTCCATTTGATCATTTTGCAAACATTATAGGAATGTTACTTTTGAATGTTCTTTGAACGTTTTGAAACAAGTAGTAACACTTAAAAAAATGTTACATGAACGTTCTACTAAAGTGCTTCAGAAAAAAAAAACATTTACATGAATGATGTGTAAAAAGTGTTTTTGTGCTAAGGCTTTGAGAACATTCCATTAACATTACTGGAAGAACGTTTGTTCATAATTTTGAGATAACCTTGCCAAAATGTAAATGAGGCATACACAGGGATATTAATTTTATAGATTAATTCTATGTATGTATTTCCTTGCTCAAAATTATCATATCATAGAAAACTATCGATGCATCACGGCACTGCGGAGGTCTGTACAAGAAACTGGACATTATTTGCAACATCGTTACCTGAAATCCAGAGCCTCAGGCAACCTGGGAAATCTGATTATTTTCCGCCAACTTTTGGACAGTTTGATTCAATGAATTCATAAATTACCGATTCACCAGTTTGTTTACATAATCATGCAATGATGTAACGTATACACGATTACACGATTAAAGCACCAAATAATGATGTGAAACGCAGATGTTTTACATCTCTAAAACATATAGATAATAAACTACTCTTAATCAATAAACAATGAGAAACCATAAAAGCATTCATTTGTCCCCTTCATTCAAGTACTTGGTTCACATCTTTTCAGTGGCTATCAGTCGCTCATTTCCAGTCATAGTGACCATCAAGTGTCTGAAAGTGAGTTTTGATTGAGTAACTTGTAGATCTGTGCTGCTCGAGCCATGAAGTCTTTCAGATGTTTCAGTATGATTCTAGTTCACTAAAAAGAACCAGTTCAAAAGAATGATTCGTTTGTGAGCACAACATCACCCTGGACCTTTTGCCTGAGGCTTATTACAGCTTGCTAATAATGTTGCAAATAATGTTCAGTTTCTTGCACAAACTGATCGTTTTGCTTCATAAGACCTCAGAATATATTCGTCAGAAGC
This sequence comes from Sinocyclocheilus anshuiensis, assembly GCF_001515605.1. Lineage (NCBI taxonomy): Eukaryota > Metazoa > Chordata > Actinopteri > Cypriniformes > Cyprinidae > Sinocyclocheilus > Sinocyclocheilus anshuiensis. Next base: position 161,761 of record NW_015547660.1, on the reverse strand, counting down.
CACAAGTATTTATTTTGTGTTCCCATGCTTTTTTGACTTTCAAAGTCATTGACTTACATTTTATGACTCAAGGACCATGGTTTTAGCGTATATTTTCATTTTTGGGTGAATATTGGGTGAATATAGTTCACCCAAAAGTGAAACTTCTGTCATCATTTACTCACCCTCAAGTTGTCCCAAACATTAACTCAAAAGAAGGTATTTTGAAAAATATGGGTAACCAAACAGTGGGGATTCAAAATATCTTCTTTTGTGTTCAGCAGAAGAAATAAACTTATACAGGGATGAAACAATTCGAGGGTGATTAAATGATGACTGGTTTTTCATTTTTGGGTGAACTATCCCTTTAACAGTTTAACAATCCCTTCATACGTGAACAGGACCTGTTGTCACAGTGGAACATTTTCCAGCTATGTTACAACTTTTTAAAACTTATAATAGATAGATAGACAGATAGATAGATAGAGGTCATTTAATTGCACACTTTTTCTTATTCAGTATCATGTTTCAGTTAAAAATACATCAAATTTTGGAAATAAAATGGATTGCATCACTGCAGTTTGAAATGTCTTTTAGGGTGGAAGCTGCTGACTTAACTAAAACAATAAAAATCTATTTATAGATATACAAAATTACTTAAACTATTATTTTGTATTCATTATTTTATTTTAACTAATTTAATAAACCATTTTTGTAAAAAGTATTTTTTATTTAAAATAAAAAAAGTGACTTTTATATACAAATTAGTTGGTGACGTGCATGATATTTTTATTTAAATTTTCCATCAGTCAGGACGTCCCATCACTACAGACTGCAAGAGACGCATGTTTTGGGGTGGAGTTGGGCTTGTCAGCCATTATTTGAAAAGTTCCAGGCTGCGTGTGCAGCTCTAAACATTCCCAAATCAACGTCATCACCACTCATGAAAGACAATATAAACAGGAAATGAAATGTGCCTTTTAAAATAAAACACTTCAGACCTGAAGCACTATTCTTTGTTAACTTCTCTCTGATAGCTGTGCATCGCTGTCTCTAGTTTGATCTGATGGATATTTCAGATCAGCTTCACAGAACCATTGTGAAAAACCGAGGATCTGCAAACATGAGATGATAAAAACATTCCAGCTTGTATATTGACAAATACGACTGTGACTTTATGTTTAATGTGTATAATGTGTATAGTTATTTTACAATCACACAATGCAAAAATTATTTCCATGTCCGAAAAAAAAAAAAAAAGAGAGAGAGAACCATCAAGTCACTGTGATATTCTGCTCTCTAGATATGACTCGGGTTCAATAGAATAAATATTCCAGCAGTATGTTCCTCTTCGTGCCTCATGAATCATTCTCTGAGGTGTTTGCTAATCTCACTGGCCATGTTACGTTTATGCACATTATAATTTCTCATCTATGTCCTTACAGTGAATGCTGGAACGGTCACAGTTTCTGTGAGCTTTGATGTGTCCATTGTATCTGGCCTCTGTTCCTCCCCAACTGCCTCTCTGCTTCCAGCACCTGTGGGTCAGTGAACGTGCCCTTCTTAGTGTGTAACAAGCCCATGAAGCACATCAAGTCCCTTTTTCATACATTGAAAACCTCATTGAACAATATGTTCAATAGTATGTTTTGCTAAGGTTCCCATTAAGGTATAAAAAGGTTATATTTTAATGATATTTATATTTTATTTTTAAATAGCCCCCCTCCTCCCCACACGACGCCTTGGTTATTCAAACATTAACTTTAACCAAACATTCTAATAACTTTACTGGAAGAACGTTTTGAGAGAACATTGTCAGAACGTTCTGAGAATGTTCCCTGTTAAGTAGGCCTAGCTAACAAAAATATATTCTTAGAACATTTTGCATACCTTAAAGGGTTAGTTCACCCAAAAATGAAAATTAGCCCATAAATCACTCACCCTCAAGCCATCCTAGGTGTATATGACTTTCTTCTTTCAGACGAATCCAGTCGGAGTTATATTAAAAATGGTCTTTGATCTTTTAAGCTGTTTAATGGCGGTCAGCGGGTGTTGCATGCATCAGTCCAAAATGCAGTTAAATAAAATGGACCCATCCATAAAAAAAAAGTGTCTCACACGACTCCGGGGGCTGAACAAAGGCCTTCTCTAGCAAATCGATGCGTTTTTGTAAGAAAAATTGCTTCTGTGTACAACTGTTGGCGCAAGCTACATTAAAGTGATTATTACATTTTGAATATGGATATTTTTCTTACAAAAACGCATCGATTCGCTACAGGAGGCCTTTGTTCACCCCCCGGAGCCATGTGAGACACTTTTTTTATGGATGGGCGATTTTTATTTCACTTGTTTTGGACTGATGCATGCAACACCCACTGAGTGGCATTAAACAGCCTGAAAGATCAAAGACAATTTTTAATATAACTCCGACTGGATTCGTCTGAAAGAAGAAAGTCATATACACCTAGGATGCCTCGGGGGTGAGTAAAACGCAGCCTAATTTTCATTTTTGGGTGAACTAACCCTTTAACTTGTTTTACAAAATTCAGCTCTGAATCAAAAAATACACCCAGATTTTGTGCGTATCGATGAACTTTTCTAAAGAAAGGCCCCAAATAATTAGAAATAAGGGGTGAAGAGCTAAGGGGACCAAAAACAACCACATCGGTTTTGCTCTCGTTTAAGTGGAAACAATTCTTAGCCATCCAGGATTTTACATCCTCGAGACACTTGACAATTGTAGCACAGGACTTATCAACTGGGTGTAATGGGACATGCAATTGAGTTTCGTCAGCGTAACAGTGGTATGCAATCTCATGTTTTTAGGAAACATGAGAGTGAATAAATAATGACACCTTTATGGTGATTTTTTTGGAGGTCAGCAGCATTGTTGTTGACCACACGAGGGCAGCACAGTACAAGAGAGTTTGGATCATAATGCACAACACAGAACGGCAACAGAGCTGCCTTTCTGCTCAATAATCTCCATCTGGGCCACTTTCTCTTATGGATACAACAGCCAGAGTTATGTTGCTGTGAAATAAATGTATGCTGTTTTTTAGACAGTTTGAACGATCATCAATGGCCGTCCTGGGCCTCTTCAAACATTCACACACATATAAACATATGGGTCCAAGTTAAGAGGAAACCATGTATATTTCCTCTTTTTTTTCAGGGGAGGTGAGGTGGGGAGGGATGTGGGGTCCGCAGGTCTGGTGACCACATGTCCCCTGATGGCTTTGTGTATGGTTATTGCTGGGTTGGGTTTCCCACTAAACGTCTATACAAGGTCCGAAAAGAAACCTTCTGAAAACATTGTGAGAGAGGTAGGTGAGGACAGGGGTCTGTCTGGAGACCCTTTTGACCCCTGTATACTACAATGCGTCTGACATTACCATCTCTCATCACCACACACTCATCTGACAATGATCAGCTTCCTCCTTTACCAATTGCAACTGACAAGACAGGTTTCATTATGGGAAAAAATAAGCACTCTTGGCATTCAATAGCTTGTCAAATGTATAAATAGGAGCAATTACATAATTGTTTTTGAAATTGTAATTGTAGTTTTTGCTGCTTAATCTTTTTGTGGAAATCATGATATGCTACCATTCAGAAGTTTGGGGAAAGTAAGCTTGGTGAAAATTTTATTCACGAAGGACACAATAAATTGGTCAAAAGTGACAGCATAGACATCTATAATGTTACTAAAGATTTCTATTTCAAATAAATGTTGTCCTTTTGTACTTTCTATTTATCAAAGAATCCTGAAAAATAAAACGTATCACAGATTCCACAAAAACATGAGGCAGACTGGAGTAGTGATGCTGAAAATTCAGCTTTGATCACATCAATAAATTACATTTTACATTATATAGTACAGTTATTTTAAATTGTAATAATATTTCGCAGTATAACTATTTTACTGCATTTTTAGATCAAATAAATGCAGCCTTGGTGAGCACTTCTTTCAGAAACATGAAAAAAATCTTAATTGTGACAATCTATTGACCTGTAGTTTAAATCCGTATTAAACTTAACTACCGTTAAGTCAAGTCAATCACTGAAGGGCTGTGTGTTGATGTCTATCAGAAACACATCAGACCACATCAACATTATTCATGCACTCCCATTCTGCACGTTTTGCTTGCTTATGGACATGTTAGGAGTCAAATAAAACCTCTAGAGGTCAAAGGTCAATATACTGAGCAAAAGTGTGTGCGTGTGTAGACAGGAGAGGCTGAGGAAATGGGCCTCTGCATGGAGTGCTTGGGGAAAATTGGGAAGTTTATGTTCAAAAGACATAGTGACAATGGTGCACAACTTGTACAGCTTTACTATAGCTAAGATTCTTTAAACAGCCAGAGAAAGGTTTATGTATTTTTGATGTCTTATATGCTTCTTTTTCTTATTATAGCCATTATCTTTACTATTACTGAAGAATTATCAAAATATTTAAAGGGGTCATATGATGCGATTTCAATTTTTCCTTTCTCTTTGGAGTGTTACAAGCTCTTGGTGCATAAAGAAGATCTGTAAAGTTGCAAAGACTAAAGTCTCAAATCCAAAGAGATATTCTTTATAAAAGTTAAGAGTCAGCCACGCCTA
>NW_015547660.1:122622-157092 GCF_001515605.1 Sinocyclocheilus anshuiensis | reverse complement strand
ACACAAACACATTTCATTACACCAAATACACAAAATAATGTTCTTTTTAGCAACATCATATGACCCCTTTAATGTAATCAAGCCATTTCACATTTTGTGTCTTCTTGAATTACACCTCACATAAGCCTGTTGGTGGCACTTGGACTTGGACAGCATTATCAAATGGTAAATCAATACAAAATGCAGTGCGCAAGCAAGAGTAAAACACTACTTGTATAATATTTTAAGGTGAATGCAGCATGGATTTAAGAATTAGGCCTGAAAATCATTACTTTGTCCTCTGAAATTTGAGCTTGTTGTGCCACATCATGATTGCTTGTGGACCTATGACAAACTGGAACAGCTTATGAATTATGTAATATTTTAAAATACTGTATGTAATGTGTATTTTTATGGAATTGATAGCTGCGATTATTGGTGAAAAAAGGTTAAAAACATTGATTGTTTGTTTTATATTACCTGCCGTCATGTAGTCAATCGCTGAAATCCTGTTTTCATCAAATATCTATAAAATGTCTATCGATCCAATTTTTGTGAAGCCTAAACTACTAAAAAGTGGCTCCAAGCAAATGCACACTGTCTGCAATACATAAATCCAGTGCTTGAACATAATATATATGAAAATAATAGTGAAAATAATTCTAATTATAAAATAATTTATTATAACAGTTATAATAACCCTAGTAAAAAAGTAATATAAAATGCATTTATTTCATACTAAGTATAGTTCAAATCTATTAACATATTTACTGACATATCGCTTGAGACTTACTGATATAAAAATTATAATTCAACTTTATTTGGAGTACTACATGTGCACAATGCACATTTCTTAACATAAAGCCTAAAATGTGTTTTAATGTCATTAATGATGAGGATTGTATTATTTGTATTTTTAGTGCAAAATATTTAAAGTGCACCTGAAGAACACTTGCAATAGTTCCACTTTAGCACAATCAAATATACTTCAGTATATCTTTAGTTGGACTTCAGCACAATTAAAGTGCATTAAGTGCAAACTTAGTTGTTCCAGTTTAGCAGAGTTTAAGTATACCAGTTTAGTATGCCAACAGTAAAACTGCAGGGTATTCTTAATACGTACACAAATATGTAAATGTATTTGTAGTATACTTAGCATGAAATAAATGTTTCTTAAATATGTGTGCATACAGGCCCTTTGAAATATAATGAAAAAAGCAATGTGCATTATACTATAACAGACAAATTTGTAGGGGTGTAACAATTCAGCCATTTTCTCAGTGCATCAATTACACCTTTAAGTTAACGCATTCGGAAGCAGTACTCAAACCGCTAACTGTAGCCAACAGTCTAGCCACAGCATTTCCACACTGTTATTTTTGCTCCCACTTACAGTGGAAAATTGTGGAGTATTATTGCCATCATGTGACTCTGTCTTCATTCAGATACGCTTTCGGGTTCTGCGAGGTCAACCAGACATGCATATTTGATTTTATATGGATGCTCCAGCCTGATGCTCTACTGATTTAATCACATCTAATGAAATGTACTCTTGCGCTGACTTTGATCCTCCCTCTCTCTTTCTCTCTCTCTTTTTCTCTCTTTCCATCTGTCTGCATGTCCATTCCTTTATATTTTAAGGACCCAGACGCCTTGGCTATGATATGCTGAAATTGATTCACAGGATGCTCCTGTTGAGCATTGTGGTAAGTTCAGGGAAGTAGATTAAACTGGCTGGCAGAGGGAAGAAAGCTCCTGTTCTCTCAGCTCTGAACCTTTAGCACCACATTGCTGTAAAGTGCTCTGAGACTCTCTTTGTTCGAGCCCATCCGAAGTGACCAGACCTGTTTGAAGCAATCCTGACATTTGTCTTGGAATCGGAAGAATCCCTTCAAATGTTTGCATAGAGATGTACAGATTATGTGCAATATAGACATCATGCACCTCCATGACATTTTAAAAGCAAAGTGTAAGTCAACAGAATTATATTATATACTGTACTGTTACTAATTTTAAATGCCCTGTATGGTAAAAGAGATTCCCCATATGCTAAAGCTGTTGTATTTATATGTATATTTATATCCATGTCTTGCAGTAGATGTTGATATACCTGTTCCCAGCTGCAGATAATTGGTGATGGAATGGCATATAGTTACAACAACAGGAAATAGTTCCTTATGCGGTCTCAAAAGTACACAAGTTACCTCAAAAAGACGCCCACATGCTGAGTACAAAACAACTCTGACATTAAACATATTAAAGGGGAAACAAATCACTGCTTTAAAGCTGGCAGGCCATTTAGAGTCTTTTTTTTTTCTTCTGCTGTGCTGTTCTATGATCTTCCGTGTTGATGTTAGAACAATAACAGATGCAAACACTGTTCATGATATTAACTAATTTCTTCTGTGTACTAACATACGAAACAGGCTGAGAACGCTGAAAGTTTTAAAACAAGAAATGTAATTGTACCTTCAAAGGCTCTTATGAACAACACAGATGGATACGATTGGATATTGATACAATTTCTCAAAGTGTTGTCCACATGGTTATTGCCAGGTTCTTTTTTTGTCTTTCATCAGGGATTAAATATTGTTCTCAGAGCTCAGATAGTTCCTTATGCGGTCTCAAAAGTACACAAGTTACCTCAAAAAGACGCCCACATGCTGAGTACAAAACAACTCTGACATTAAACATATTAAAGGGGAAACAAATCACTGCTTTAAAGCTGGCAGGCCATTTAGAGTCTTTTTTTTTTCTTCTGCTGTGCTGTTCTATGATCTTCCGTGTTGATGTTAGAACAATAACAGATGCAAACACTGTTCATGATATTAACTAATTTCTTCTGTGTACTAACATACGAAACAGGCTGAGAACGCTGAAAGTTTTAAAACAAGAAATGTAATTGTACCTTCAAAGGCTCTTATGAACAACACAGATGGATACGATTGGATATTGATACAATTTATCATAGTGTTGTCCACATGGTTATTGCCAGGTTCTTTTTTTTGTCTTTCATCAGGGATTAAATATTGTTCTCAGAGCTCAGAAAATGATTTACAAATCCTTACAATGACTATGTTGTGGCATAAGGTTTGATCTTGAACTCTTGGCAACTGTAGATCTGTCTGTTGGCTGCATTGTTAACTAGAAACAGTTACTATGTTTACATGGATCCTAATAATCTGTTTGTAATCAGACTAGTAGCACAGTAGGAATAAAAAAAAGTCACATGTAACCATGTCAGCCGGAATGATTAAATTAAACCGTTTCTAATTCCTTTGCTAGGACATGTAAACACTGGATTGAGAATTGAAACTAGCAAGTTCTGCACGCTTGCAATGACAGAAATAGCATGATGACTTATGAAGCACAGAACGAGCTGAATGACTGTCATGTCATTCTGATATTCCCCTTTCATTCATCGTCTGTGAAGTGGTCCAGGACAGCTGTTATCCAACCAGGTTTTGCTTCGGACTTTCATCCACACACGCCATTTTTGGGCACGGGAAGTGGCATTTTTACTACTTGATAAATATAACCAATTTCATTCAGATTGAAACAAAAGGTGTCCATGTAAATGCATAATTACAGAGACAGTCCTGTTACAGAAGGTGACGGCACAATGCTCACCTCTTACAGGAACTGCACCTGCAACCTTGTTGCAATGCACATATTTACACACTATCAGAAATAACGCATTCAGGATTTTCTCATGAGGGCAGCTGGCAGAGATCAGCACAGGCAGCATGCACACAAACTTGCCCTGGGTGATGTCCTCTTGATCATGGCACCTCCTCTGTCAGGTTATTTACACACATAGGTCTCTGTCTCCATTGTCGTGGGGAGTCATATGCAATAAAGTGTTCAAAAAAGTGCAGAAACTCACTCCCTCCTGTTTTGGGTGTGAGATTTGGTACATAGCTCATTTGATATCAGTCTTGGTTTCCATTAGCCTAGCTGAAAGTCCAAGGGAGCTGCTGCCCTGGCAATTAAAAAGATGGAGTGGTGCTTACATAAGGGGATGTGCTTTTACATTTATCTTGATCAAATAGTTTTTTTTAGGTTTCAGATAGCTGTCAAAGTTTGAAAACCAGTAGTTTGCCCTTAATTATTCCTCAGGACACGCCAGATCTTTAGCAACGTAATATTGTTCATATCTGTTAACTAAGTGATTTGTAGCCAATTGTATTTAGCACTGTCCATGTGATTAGATCACCCAGGATGGAGATGGAGATGGAGATGGAGGTAAACAGGACCACAGAGACAACGCAGCAGACCGTTTCCACTCCCGGGTGTCTGTTCCTGGTATTGGTGTGTTTTTAACAATGCTTCTTCAGCCACGTACATGCATGTGTGGGTGCATTTCCCACGTCTATCAAATCTCTGTGGAATTCTAATCTCTCCCAGCTCCAAAGGAGCCACACTTGAGCTGTGACCTCATTTGGATTGCCAACAATTATCCTATTAGTGTGAAGAGGTGTACCTCTACATCTAAGGCAGTACTGGGTGCAGGAGCTGGGCTGCAAAGATCAATGGTCTCTTCTTGGTTGACAGCACCCAGACAAAACCCTCTCTCAGACAGGCCAGCCCTCCTACACCTGGAAAGAAGAATCACTGCAAAAGGAATCACAGGGAAGCGGCCAGCACTTCAAAGCAGAGCCGACCACCTGCGCCAAGAACACGCCCAACTGATGCACCGTGCATAGAGAGAGACGCATACCACGAGAATCACTGTGTAATGTCAAAGAGAAAGAGTTTAACATCGCTTTATCACAGGACAAATTTAATCTGAACAAACAAGTCAAGTCACCTTTATTTATATAGCACTTTTAACAATACAGATTGTGTCAAAGCATCTTTACAATATTAAATAGAAAAATAGCGTGTAATAATGCAGAAGGACAATAGTAAACACTCAATTTTCAGTTAAAGTCAGTTCATCATTGATTCAGCGATGCCATCAAGTTCAGTTCAAATAGTATCTGTGCTAGTAATAGTAAACACTGCAACACCAGTACATCTTACAGTAAAACACCTTAATAGCCACACACGGTGTTACGTGCTTGGACATAACTTGTGTCTTTGTGTTGCATCTGAGTGGGATTTTTAACTCTGTGTGCAAATGCGTGTGAGTGCTCTCTTTTTTCACTGCAAAAAAAGGCTTATCTTACTTAGTATTTTTGTCTTGTTTCTAGTAAAAATATATCTAAAATTCTTAAATCAAGATGCATTTACTAGATAAGCAAAATGACAAGATATTTAGTCTTGTTTCCTGGGGGAAAAATTGTATTAAGTGCATTTTGCTTAAAATAAGTAAAATTATCTGCCAGTGGGGTAAGTAAAATAACCTTGTTCCCCAATTTTACTTGTTTTAAGCAAAATGCACTTAATTTAGTTTTACCCCCTGGAAACAAGACTAAATATCTTACGTCATTTTGCTTATCTAGTAAATGCATCTTAATTTAAGAATTTTTCGATATTTTGACTAGAAACAAGACAAAAATACTAAGTAAGATAAGCCTTTTTTTTGCAGTGTTGCTCCGTTGTACGGAGCTTTAGTCTTTGGTACCTAACAACAGAGTCAATCAATTAAAGGCACCTTGAAGATACACACGCAGCACCAATCGCTGCGCCTGGGAACCTTGTTGCTCCGTTGTACGGAGCTTTAGTCTTTGGTACCTAACAACAGAATCAATCAATTAAAGGCACCTTGAAGATACACACGCAGCACCAATCGCTGCGCCTGGGAACCTTCTGATATGACTGCAGTAGAAACTGTTTGAAGCCAGCTGTCACAACCTGACAGGCTGTTGTTTTAGGGGCCTTTGGTATGGCCAAGGGGCCGAGGGGAGAAAAAAAGCACCAGGAATTTGTGCAAGTCAGGACCTAACAGTAAATCCTTCGTCCGCTTCCTGTCCCTCGCTGCAGATGGAGGGGAGAGCGGGAAAAGCACAATCGCCAGGAGAGGGACCAGGGAGCGGCCCATACTGCACACGGTACTGGCATTTGGATACTTTAGACGTCACCAAACACTTCTGGAGAAGCCTTTAATTCAACACAACACACTTCTCACCTGCTACAAATACTGACCCTGGTAACCACAGTTACAACCAAAATACCACAGTCACTAAGGTGAACAAAAAATAGGGGGTGGGGTGGGGGGTGTTGTGGCATATCTAAACACCAAAATATGGACCAGTAAGAAATCACGGTCACACTTTATTTTAATGTCCAGTTCTCCCAAGTATACTTGCAATAGTTCCACTGTAGCACAATCAAATATACTTCAGTATATCTTTAGTTGGACTTAGTTTAAGTATACCAGTTTAGTATACCAACAGTACAATTGCAGGGTATTTTTATTAAGCACTTAAATATGTAAATGTATTGTAGTATACTTAGCATAGAAGATGCTAAAAAAAAGACTGTTCTTGTGAGTGCGGATCATGATCTTCTATACTAAGTAACTTAACAGATTGACGCACCAAAATAAAAAGATCAAGTAATGGAAGAGCGCAGTGCAAACAGCGTTGTAGAATAGTATACTTAGCATTAAATAAATGCATTTCAAATACATTTTAGCATATTTATTTTTCACTAGGGTAGAAAGGTAGATCTTAAGTTCAGGTATTGGGCAGGATTAAGGATGTAGAATATGGTCATGCAGAATATGTGCTTTATAAGTACTAATAAACAGGCAATATGTTGATAATAGGCATGTTAATAAATAACTAGTTAATAGTGAGAATTGATCCCTATAGTAAAGTGTTATCGCAGTCACCCAGATCATAAAGCAACCATATGGCAATGCACTAAAACACTGTGACATTTGTATAGGAACATCTTGACATTGTGGCAGGTAGTTTTACAGACAGACAGGTTCACTGATAAGGGGGAAACTGGACCTTTTGTCCCGGATGCTGACTTGAAAGGGGCCCGGAAAGTGATCACGATTTCAACCAAGTGACCCCCCTAAATGCAGTTCCAATGAAGGTCTCAACGGGGCAGGTGATGAAAGTTTTGTACCAGAACCGCCAATTTCTTACTTCAGCTTTGCAGACAAGTGCAACAGATTGTACAGTAACAGCAGCTATGGCTACTAACATTAAAGGTAGGGATGGGTGATATGGGCTTAAGAATATATCAAAATCATTTCTGGTATTTATTGCGATAATGACATCAATGACGATAATTTAGGGAATCTTATGCATCCACCAAAAAAAACAAAAAAAATCTCCTTTTTCTTTAGAGAAAATAATTATCTTTCCTATTTTTACCCAGAATAGGGTGTTGTGAGCATTACTGAGTACACACGTAATGTAATGACTGTTTAATTCATACTGGAAGCCGGATGGCGCCTTGCGCAGAAACTCCACATATGCATCACTGAAGTAATAGCACTGAGGACGCTGCAGGAAATCCCTAATATGGACAAAGGCATCCAGTTATCACTGAATAAAATGCAGATAGAGAAATTTTCACTGAGGAAAATAAACATACGATTACGACAATATATGGTTTATCTGTGTTCTTCAAGCAATCTTGGGTATTTTTATAAGGATAATGTATATTTAAAATGCAATACTAATCGACATAGCCTTTATCACTGTATATACTATAAAATAGTATGATTTCTGCCTCATTCTGTGATATGAAACCACGTCTGATCACAAAAAATTATTTCAAACACTTGACTTATGTTAAGTTAATTTGGAAAAAAAGCTTGTCAATAAATGGTATCTTTGTTGGACAACAGGTTTGTAAACAGGCTCATACACATGCAGAACTGTATAGCACACGTGCTACAGTAGTACATTTATTGAAGGCTCAGGCTGATTTTTTTATTTTTTTTGTCGCACTGCACAGCCCTGACCAAACCAGTTCCAGACTGTAGAAGTAGCTCATCCTTTAGCGATATACTCCTCCTCAATTTCATGTCCGCCTTCCTCCATGTCGCTCCGCACGGTTGCACACTGAAATATGTCAACCAGACTTGATCGTTATTATCCCGGGAATACTAATTCTTCTCATGGGGAGAATTTTTACTGGTATTTTGTGAACTATAAGATATTGTCCATCCCTAATTAAAGGCACATTTACCATGGTACTTTTTGTAATGAATATAATACACAATAAAAAGGATGCAGCGAGCTTTGATTGTGATTCATAAAAGCACACAAATGTTTTAAAGCACATTTAAATTATGAGTGCATAACTGGAAGCAGAAGTGAATGTGGAGTGCATTGTGTTCCCAGGACAGACTCTGACTCCTCTCTGCTGTCCAAAACAAATTAGCACTGACAGCTGCTTTGTATGAGCAGATGCAGAGAGGAAACAAAGATATAAACACATAACCCCATGCCCTGTACTACGGAGGAGAATGTAAACACAACACAATCAACCCCAGTACCCCCCGCCCCCAATCCCACGAGCGTACACAGTCACACACCAACTCACATGTAATCTAATAAAACATCATTTGGAATTATAGCCAAAAATATCACAGTTACACTGATCTGAAGTTTGTCTAAGGGCTCGGAAGATTCTTGAAGGCTTACCATTCCAAGCATGAGAATAAATTGTGAAATATGACTATATTTAATGGCATCATGACAATACTGTATGCTTTTAGAAAACTAACCCAAGACTTACACAATCACAAACAAATGTTTGGCTAATGCATTGTCTTGGTATAGTTGACATGCATTCTTAAAGCCGTGAAACACCAAGTTGACGGTCGACTATTGGCCATCGTTGAACATCTGTTGGCCCAGTTTTTGCAGTGTGTTCCACACTGTTGGTACTAGTGAGACCACTGTTGGTGGATTGAGTGTGTTGAATTGCCATTGGGCAGTCGATGAGAGAGATCACCTTGACTGGCTGTGCACAAAGAGAAAAATGAAAGCGATGAAAACAAGCAAATATCAAAGACAAGAAGGCAAACACAGAAGGCTCTTTTAATTTTACATCTTCATCTTATTCGAGCACTCCAATACGTTTTTAAAATTGCATTTGGTCATAACAACATGACCGTCTGGAATGAAGTAAAGACCAACATGATTCATATACAAAATGGTAAGCAACTGCTGCATTGTTTACATTTTGTAGCTCCCTATTTGAATGAAGAATACAGATCACTGCCACCTACTGGTATGGAAAGATATTTCCTCTCACACAGGCACAGAACGTATATGCTATAGTTGGCTGTTGGCGCTAGACTTTGTAATATCTTGAAGCGCAACTTTTTGGCCAATATGGAGGCAATGCAAGATGATAACACAGTCAGCTTTCGCCGGAGCTAGTTTTTTGATGGCGGCTTGGTGTGTCACTGCCTTTGCATTATTGTAGCAGTAACAATGTCAGAACTCAGGGGGTGATAGAGTATCCTTCAGATTAATGGGCCAATAAACTGGACAGGTTATTATTCAACTCAGCAATTAGCATGTTAACACGTTATCTTTGCTCAGCAAGATTCTCTCCAAACTTTTGCTTCACAATGACAGGTAGAATAGAAAGTCAACCGTAGAAGAGGGTAGAAGGGTGATGAGTGAAATAACTTAATTTCGATGGCATTTTCATTCCTTTCTAATAATGTGTCAATGTGTTAATGTACATTCTCCCATGCTGGCTTCATGCAAAGCTAACTATAGCCATTTACAGGTTGATTTCACTGAAATCTGTATAGGGTGGCCACATTAGACTTTCATACGCATGTGAATTCTGGAGTTCAGATTTTTTTTTTTTTGCTGCAGATTTTTACCCTGCACACAAAAGAACAAGTTTGGTGAACTCTGAGCCCTAAAGCGTGACATCATATCCTGCTTGTTCTACGCACGTATGACCGTGGCTTAACACTTTGGTTTTACCAAAACTCTGATCTGTTTCTGAGTTTCAGCATTGTGAACCATGTGGTTTAAACCAACAACCATGTAATATGACAAAAGTGACAATGTTGTCCGACCAATAGCAAATGTTTAGTAATCTGTTTGGTGAATATATATTTTTTCAAAATTATTATTGTGACTGTCTGGTATTACTTTGAGACTCTTTACAAGAGACAGAGGGAACAAAGTCCTGTGGTAGAATAATTTATAATATTCCCACTTGTCCACAAATCTTGAGTATTTAGAGCGCCAGGCGCAGCTGGATTATCTGCGGGGGCCCCACATGCTTCTTTGGCCTCTGACCAGGCCCCGGAGATCAGACCGGGCCCCAAGCGTACTCCTCTATGGCTTCCACCCACAGCGCCTGACAAATACATTTTGCAGAATTTGTGTCTAATCCACACTTCCATGTAGAGATCCCATTACGGCTTGACTTGAGTGGCCCAGCTGTTCAAACACAGTGATTAATTAAAGGAATTCTGTTTGTAAAACAATCCAACGTACCCCCCCTCAGGAGAGCCTAGCTGGAAGCATTGCTGCAACTCCAGCAGCATCCCATTGGCTGGTCTCATCGCATTAAAGCCGACGCTCCCCGAGGTGTCCCACATTAGCAAGACAAACACTTCAGAGCCGAGTGGGGGAGGAGGTTGCGTGGATGGGTTGGGACTGTTTTAGTGATCTGGACTGGGGCAGGTGAGCTCTCATGTTGCAGATCATGAGCCGGGGTCACTCTCGTGAGCAGTGCAGGTGTGCGCTATTCATCACACTGAGAGTCATGCTTAAAAATCCCATTAGACTTGAATGCGTGCTGACTGGCTTTTACAACAGCCTGCGGCACGGCTGCTCCGAGCGCCCCAGTGCATTCCGCATCCTGCAAATATTAAAAGGCCAACAGGCTGCCACACTAAACACATGAAGAGCCGGAGATGGGGCTAATGATGTGCACACTTAAACCTGCTGCAGTATGCACTTGATTGTGAATTAATGCTCGGCTTCGCCTACTAAAAATATTGAAGTTAAAGTTTGCCGTTTTTGTAGCACTGAAATGCTGAATATGCAGAATCAACTGTAAGTAAGCCATTGGTTGACTGACTTCCTGAAGAGTGTAAATACTTCAGCCAATGCCTCAACCTGTTTGGGAAACAATCTTAGTTTTTTAAATTGCATTTGATGCTGCTGGTAGCAAAAGAATTACACATAGTGCTTTTCCACCACATGAAAGAGATTCCAAAAGGGGTTTCGAATGGAGCCAGGCGAAACTTTGTATATTTAAATATATAAATGTGCACGAGAGCAATCTGGTGTGCAAAAGAAGGACAGAAGAGAGTGTACTCATGAGAGCTGTCAGTATGCTAGAATCACTCCTGGTAGGCTACTACAAAAAACAAAACAAAAAAACCCCCAGCTCTCCTGGCCAAGAACTGGAGGAGAATAGGCTCTAGCTCCAGAACACAAACCATTCTAGTGGAAAAGAGGTAACAGTTCACCTTTAAGCAAGGACAGACTGATGAATCTGTCACATTATGAATAATGATTATTTGTAGCACAACCCCTGTTTCTTATTCTCACAATGTTGTAAATTAGATTTTATACCATAAATGTTGTGACACAACCAAGCTGACGGTCAGGCTCTTGCTGAGTGTTTTTCAGCCATGTTGGCACTCGTTGGACCAGAACCCGTGGCTTTTCAGCTAATTAAGCATCCTGTCAGTGAGAGAGATCACTCTGATCTCTCGTTCGGCTTAGCAAACCAGTGCATGAAAAGAAAAACGAAAGTGACGAGAGCAAGCAAAAGTCGAGGTCAAGACAACAAAGACAGATGGCTCTTCTCATTTTCACTGAACCTGTCTCTAGTGAGTGAGATTGGGGTGTAAATAGTAAGTACGTGCTGATTTGTTTATTTGCAGTCTTTCTGTTTACAGACAAATACAGACTACTGCCACCTGCTGGTACGGAGGGTTATTTCCTCGGAACATAGGCTACATGGTAGTTGGCTGTAGATCTGTTCAAGAGTAACTTTTCGGCTCAGATGTGGAGGTTTGATATGTCTGGGCCTTAAGAACAGTAGCATCACTCAGATCACATGAGCTGAAGTGCAGAACCCCTGATGGGCCTCCACCACTTCAACAGCATGGGACGTAAATATGTAAAAATATAACGTCTTCAATATCTTTGTTATCTCTCCTTAAAATAAAGAAACTTTGCATAGTGTTCATTCTGTTTAATATGTTGCTTAATAAAGCAACTTTTGGATAAATTAATTGTATCATTAACATAATTTTAACATTAAAGCATGGCAGCTACTCCACAGTATTTTGGAAAACTATAGAAATGTCATTGGTTCTCATCAATTATTATCAAAAACTGGAATATGCAGAAAATAAAATGAGAACTGTAGGTTGCCACCACTGATGAGATACACTGAGTGTGTCGCGGTTATAAATTCAACACATTCATTATGAGTTTGTATGTAGTGGAGGGACTTTCTCAAGGTCCCACAGTCACAGAATAGTGCTGAAAGCAAATGTAAAGGTAGTTATGCCACTGTGTAAGAAGCTTTGCATGGAAGGTAATCAAGGATAGTGCATGTACAGAGGCACTAATACAAATAATCATTGTTCACAGTCATCTACCATTTTGTTTTAAATAATGCAACAGTAGGTATTTTAATGACACTGACATCACAAGAACCTCTTTAGTTATATATAGACATGTTTATTCTACACTGATATCGATGAAAGATATACACTCTTGCACTCAATTTAATGATAAATATCTGACTTATTATTCCAGTGAACCACATTAGGAATTTTGTCTTTCTCCTGTCTATATATATATATATATATACAGTATATAAAGAAAATCATTTTGAATTGTATATACCAGTATTAAAAAAAAAAAAGTGACATCTATTTAATAATTTTCTTGCTTTAAAAACCGGACTAAAATCCTCCGAATCAGACAATGAACAAAAAACAATGATTGAACTATTACCCATAATCCTTACATTACAAAATACCAATAGTTACTTATTTTTTATTATTAATTAATAACTAAGTTAGTCTGGAAATCATATATACAATTTTGATATAGTATTACTCAAGTTTCCATGTGCCTTGTAATAATCACACATTATATTATATAATAATTTTGTTTTACAAATATCTCTTTCAAAAGTGAGTTATTTCTCAAAATGTACTTTCCTCTTGCCATTGGGCACAAACTCTTGTGCAAATGGAGGTATAAAAACCAAAAACTCTGAGTAAACAGCAATCCGGTCTGGAATCAGGCGACTCTGAGGGTCGCGTCAGTCCCGTGGAAGACAGGGACAACACTGCTGTGTTAGTCTTAAATGAATCCAGAGGATCCACAGCCGGCATAACATGTGAACAGGAAGAGTCTGGTCTGTAAACGTTTTTAATTTTTTGTCTTGAGGTGCGGCTGCATTTATGTCCACAGTGTTAACAAAACCAAGCTGGAGTTTGACATTTGTGTGTATAAATATAAGAATGAGTGAGTTCAGGTTTACATACACAAACCAAAGATCAGCAACATACGTCCTGGACAAAACGGTGGAGGAACAGAAAAAACATCTCAGATTATCTAAGTTAAAGATCCTGTCACTGTTTCCATGATTAACCGATTCCATAACTGATTCCCATCATTGGTTGAATCAGAAGCTGACCTGTTGCAACACTCTAAACAAACCACATCACAGAGTCACTGTGACACACTAGAAGGTATTTGAACACCCCCCAAAATGATGCATTTCACCTTTAAAGCTACAGAGATTCGAGTGTTGGATATACACACATCTCACCCAAGTCCAAATACCCACAAAGTACCTCAATATTGCATGGACAATCATTTATATTGATAACTGGATCTTTTGGTTTGTATCTATGAAGTTTCAAATAAATAAACAAGGGAAACTGAAATTAAATAAGAGACATTTCATTCAAAATTTATAATAATAATGGTATGTGAAGAGCACTAGGACTGTAAAATCTACAGTCCATTAAATATCAGTATGATAACACATAAAAAAAAAAAAAGATTTACATTGTGATTAGACTCTCTCTGAGACAAAACATTTGACATTTTCAACAAATTGGACTCCAATACAAAAAAGAGATGTCATGGGTTAGGGGTGCAGATGTGTGAGCAGCATGTTGGCAAGATAAGGTATCAGCTTTAAAGTTCTTTGAACCAGGTCTGTATGAAATCTTGTAAAAGATATAGACCAACCTGTCGTTTTGGAGAGCAAATATATTCCAGATTTCTGTGGTTAGTGTTCACATTTCTCAGCTTTCACATATGGTTGAGTCTGTAACAGGCCAGACGAGACCTGAGAACATGTGTTACGTGTTCCTGCATGGAGGACCAGTGCTTCAATATATCATCTACTGTATATACACGATCACCAACTTACTGAGAAAAACCTCACTGATGAAGGTTTGGAATAGGGTTATTATAGTTAACTAAAACCATTAATAAACACTTACGTTATTTAGTTAACTTTCACAAATAAAATACATAAAAACATCAACTTATTAATTAGCCACCAAGACAACATTTCTCTTTTTTCATTTAGTTATATTTTATGTACTAAAGTAGCTAAAACTATGTAAAATCTACATAAAATAAAAATTAATAAAAAACGTACTCGGTTACTAGCATAACCTCAGTTCCCTGAGATACGGGAACGAGTACTGCGTTGCTAAGACGCTATGGGGGAAAACTCCTTTTTCTCCAATACTGAAGCCTTTTCAATAACACAGTTTAATAAAACGAACCAATGGCGAGGCAGCGGTGCTGCACAAGCCTATGGCCATGAAGCCTGCCAAAGCCCGCCAATATGGGCGGGGCCATCTGGTTATATAAGTGGCATTCTGCCATAGGATCCTCAGGTTTACTTCAACTGAATGGCATGGCTAGCAACGCAGTACTGTTACAAGTACCACAGGCACATTGTTTTTCCATTTTTGAAGCATAAACCCCATAAAAACAATGCGAGCTTTGGATCTTCCAATGTTTCTCTATGGCACTGAAACCTACAGATGTCTGAGTTCTGCTCCCCGTGCAACTGATACTTGACTGCCATTGGCTCATCTGTGTTCGAGGGGAGGGGCTTACCGATAGGTCAATTCTCAAATCGACCTAAAACCTAGCAAACAAACAGGCAGGGTACTAAGGAGAATTGAGCTAATTAACAACCCAGAAAGCTAACTAGAAGCACAGACATGAACAAAACAGTGAAACAGATCAAAAACAAACTCTAAACAAACTGAAAACATGACATGTATATAATGATATTTATTAAATAAACATTAACTGAAATAAAATATAATAAAATATATAAATATAAAAATAAAGCTTAAAGTTGTATTATTTCAGATAGTTGTGAATGCAACATTACTACTTTTAATTAAGTATAACTTAATGTATTAAAATAACTGAATCTAAAATTGAAATATAAATGAATAAAAAAATATATGACATATATTAACATATTAATGCCTTATTTTTTATGATCATATACTAGATCCCTTAATCTCTACCCCATACCTAAACGTAACAACTACCTTACTAACTATTAATAGGCAGCAAATTAGGAGTTTACTGAGGGAAAACTCAGAGTTAATAGTAAATGTGTTCCCCAATCTAAAGTGTTACCATTAAACTACAATATCTAAAAGAATAATAGTAAGGAGTTTGATTATGTTGGGTTTGCTCTCTACATTTTGCAACTTCCTACTCGTGTGGTGGTCAAAACAGAAGATAAGCCTCACACCCCAGGAATCCGTGTCATGCCTTTGTTTGCACTTCACAGCGAAATGTTGAGCTGGAGGTGGGAAATATGATGCCCATGTTCATCTTGTATCTGTACAGATAGCAAAGAGCCAAAACCATCTCAGCTTCAGTCACTGTTTTCCTGTGTGTGCTATGTGGGCATTTGCTCCATTCAACACTAAACTTTGATCAGATGTGAAATAATATGTGATGGTTGATGATAAGAACTTGAGGAACTTCTTATCAGAGGCATGAGGGCCTCGTCGTCCTGACCCATATGGCACATTAGAAACATGGAAGAGGTTGGGGCTGATAGTTTCATGTCGTGTGAGGATTCCTGTCTTTGTAGTTTTGTATGAAAGCAGTCCAGAGACTGTTTTGGACACAAGCCGTAATTTCTACTCATTTTGAGCTCCATCCTGGTGTGTGTGTGTGTGTGTGTGTGTGTTTGCTGTAGGCTGAGAGTGGATGAATATTCCAGGCCTCTGTCCTTGGGTGCACCTTTTATTTTTGGATTTGTGTTCTTCCTAAAATGAGCGAGTCTGAGCCCAAATGTTAAAGGTGGCCGAGGGAGACGGATTTTCTGATGAACTGCCAGGCAGCAGATCAACATTTATGTAGAAAACAGGTTTGGCACAGGCGAAGTAAAGACTACAAGCATTTGTTCCAAATGCAGAAACTATGACCATTTGACGAAATCCTGGGTTGCTGGGTTTTATGTCTCAAGTCTCAAGATTTTACAATTTTATACAACTGTAAAATATTATTGAAATGTTATTCTTAACCCTGTAAAGACTAACGAAATCATAGAAAGTCAGATTTTTGATAATTATTTTAATGGCTCATATAGTCTGATATTGAGAATATAAAGGAAAAACAGCTTGATTTTATGCAGACTGAGCAAAAAAAAATTATTTATATGAAGAAATTCACATGCTTGTAATATAAATCAATGAGGTCTTTATACCAGTATAGCAGATACTTCCAATACTTATTTGCAATATTATGTCTTAGTAAGATGATATTTAAAAGGTCAAAACAAATAATGCAGTTCAATTCAATGATAAGTGAGAGATGAACAAATAAAAGTTCCTTAAAACCTAATGATCATATTTGAGATCATATTTGATGAATGATCATTAAATGTCTGGATAATCAAGTTGTCACAGTTATGTTCAGTTTAGTTCAGTCTCTGTCATGTCTTGTATTATTTTTTGTTTGATTCTATGTCAACTCATTTGTGTTCATGTTTTAGTTCCTTGTTTACTCTGTGTATAAATATTCACTGTTATGTTCATTCTGTTGTTGGTTCATGTTACATTTACAGGTATTGTTGGTGTTTCTGAGTTTACTGTTAAAGTCTGTCCCTGTTCAGTCATGCTCATTGTGCGAGTTTCTACTACAAAGCCTTCACGTATGTGACACAAGTAAAGCCAAACTGCTTTACAGTCCAGTAAGTGTTCATCATGAAATAGTACTAACAATATCAAGGTTATTCTTACATTTCCTTTATAAAAATCAGATTTGATAGCAAAAAAGACACGTGAAGCATAAGCTGAAGGTGGACGTTTGTACAATTATAAAAAACGAAATTATCTATCATATAACAGAAGGCATGAAATAGAGTGTGGTGACAGGATTAACAGCCAAGTTTTGATCATGTTGATCATTTAGAGGCCTACCAAATATGATACAGTAAGCTTTATAGGATTAAATTGAACAATCACTATTCTGAGACATAAATTAGCATTGCTATACTGTAAAATGAATTTATTATTATTTTTTAAAAACTATTTTGATAGATTTTTTCTACAGTACAATAGCATTATTACAACAATATTTTCTTATATTTCTTATTTTAAATAATAATAATAATAATAGTTGTTGTTATTGTTTTATAGATTTCTTATAGCATAGTATTGTAGATCTTTAAAAAAAATCACAATCACATTTTTTCCCCCAGAAAAATTACATTTAGATTTTTTTGTCCCCTAAATTGTTCAAAATGTCTTCTTTTGTGTTTCGCAGAAACTTTGATATGATATTAAACTCTGTAAATTTCTCTCTTTTCCATGAGTGATTCCATGGAGCATCTGAATCCAGATAAAGGTCTGAGTCTTCTATCGGAGCACGTCGAGCTGTGAAACTCCACGCTTTGGCGGATGGACAGCTGTCAAGATTACGAGGATGCGTACTGATGGAAAACATGATGAAGAGCAAGATTAACAGAGCAGGACTTCAAAACAAGATACTGTACATGGAAACCTATAGACTGAGATGAGACAAGATCTTCATGTAGGTGTTTTGTAACGTGATTCTCATTTCATATCCAGGAAGTTTATCAGTATCAAAATACCTCTGCAGTGATAACGTGGATCATTAGCAGGAAAGAGGAGGAGAATCCCTGGAGAGAGAATAAGACAGATCCGTATCTTCTCTCTCTCCTGGATTTTAGATCTACATTTTTAAGATGGCTTCTTGTCACGTAACTGGCTTCATGGTCTGCAATCAACACTCCCATCTCAAACAGAGTTATAAACCTCAACAGTCAACAGGTAAAGATCTGTTTCTCATCTCTGACCGCAGGCTGACAGGAGCGGGTTTGTTATTGTGACTGACGTGATGAGGCCTTCTCTGGTTTGGCATTCAGTGTTTGTGATCTCGACTCAAGGATAGCCATTCTTTCATTCTTTAATTTGTTAGCATGTTATGTTTACATGATCACTGCAGAATCATAAAACAGTTCTAAGTAGTAAAATACATAAGCAGAAATTCTCAGGTACTTTATGGCTTGGGTTGGATTTGGTGGGTTGCCATCCTGGGCTTGTCATGAGACAGATCATATGGGGAAAAAATTGAGGGCCTTCTAGTCAGTTTGACATGATGTTCATAGGCTCCATTTACAGCACAAGTGGTGCATTAATACCAATGTAAACAAACAAAAGCCTTTTGAATTATTAGAAACACAATCAGTGCACGTTTCTGCACCATTTGTTTGATGAATCTTTCACAATGTGATGAAGATTTACAAAGAGGTTGTTATTGTAGAATGGAGCAGTTCAAAACTATACAAAACAGCAAACTGACAAATCACGTCATGTCAAGTCAAGTCAAGTCAAGTCACCATTATTTATATAGCGCTTTTTATATTGTGTCAAAAACTATACAAAACAGCAAACTGACAAATCACGTCATGTCAAGTCAAGTCAAGTCAAGTCACCATTATTTATATAGCGCTTTTTACAATGCATATTGTGTCAAAGCAGCTTTACAGTATTAAACAGGGAAATAGTGTGCCATTCATTCTCCTCTGGCCAGATGAAACCAGGTCTTCGGAGGGGATCTGTCTCTGGGGCTCATCTAGTTGACATGGTCTCCGCTGACATTCGGGACTGTCGAAGGTCATCTTTAAGATGGAAAATGCGGTTTTACAAATGCTAGAAACGTGGCTTTCGAAGGAAAGATTGCTATCAAATAGCACACCTAAGTTCCTAACTGATGACGAAGAATTGGCAGAGCAGCCATCAAGTATTAGACAGTGTTCTAAGTTATTACATGCAGAGGTTTTTGGTCCTATAATTAACATCACTGTTTTTTCAAAATATAACATTAAGAAATGACTAGTCATCCAGTTTTTTATATCAACTATGCATTCCGTTAGTTTTGCAAATTGGTATGTTTTATCAGGCCACGAAGGAATATAGAGCTGAGTGTCATCAGCATAACAGTGAAAGCTAACACCAGGTTTCCTAATGATATCTACCAAGGATAACATGTAAAGTGTGAAAAGTAACGATCCTAGTACTGAGCCTTGAGGTACTCCATACTGCACTTGTGATTGGTATGATACCTCTTCATTCACTGCCACAAATTGATGGCCATCAGATAAGTACGATTTGAACCATGCCAATGCACTTCCTCCAATGCCAAAATCATTTTCTTGTCTATTCAAAAGAATGTTGTGGTCGATAGTGTCAAACGCGGCACTAAGATCCAGTAGCACTAATAGAGAGATACAACCATGATCGGATGATAAGAGCAGGTAATTTGTAACTCTCTAATGAGAGCAGTCTCAGTACTATAATACGGTCTAAATCCTGACTGGAAATCCTCACAGATACCATTTTTCTCTAAGAAGGAATATAATTGTGAGGATACTATCATTTCTAATATCTTTGACAGAAAAGGGAGATTCGAGATCGGTTTGTAATCAATTAATTCTTTGGACTCAAGTTGTGTTTTTTTGAATGAAAGGCTTATTAACAGCCAGTTTGAAGGTTTTTGAGACATATCCTAATGACAATGAAAAATTAATAATATTCAGAAGAGGATCTATGACTTCTGGAACACCTCTTTTAGTAGCTTAGATGGAATAGAGTCTAACATACATGCTGTTGGTTTAGATGATTTAACAAGTTTATACTATTCTTTCTTTCCAATAGAAGATAATGAGTGGAATTGTTCCTCAGGGGATCTATAGTGCAATATCTGATGCAATACTGTGGCTGACGGCTGCATGGTTACAATTTTATCTCTAATAGTATCGATCTTGGAAGTAAAGTAGTTCATAAAATCCTTACTACTGTGCTGTTGGGAAATGTCTGCACCTACTGATGTTATATTTTTGTTAATTTAGCCACTGTATTAAATAAATACTTGGGGTTGTGTTTGTTTTCTTCTAAAAGAGATTGCATGGCGGAGAATGTACTTTCCCGCCATGCAATACGAAATACCTCTAGTTTTGTTTTCCTCCAGCTGCGCTCCATTTTCCGTGCTTCTCTCTTTAGGGTGCAAGTGTGCTCATTATACCACAGTGTCAGACTGTTTTCCTTAATCTTCCTTAAGCGTAAAGGAGCAATTGTATCTAAAGTGCTAGAAAAGAGAGAGTCCATAGTTTCTGCTACATCATAAAGTTGTTCTGAGATATTGGATATGCTGAGGAATTGAGATAAGTCAGGAAGATTACTTACAAAGCAGCCTTTTGTGGTGGAAGTGATGGTTCTACCATATTTATAACAAGGAGTTGAATTTGCAGCTTTAGCTATATGGAGTATACACGAGACTAGATAAGGCAAGGCAAGGCAAGTTTATTTTTAATAGCACATTTCATACACAATGGTAATTCAAAATGCTTTACATTAAAGTAAAATAATCATAAAAAAAAATCACAAAAATAAAACAAGGAATTTTAAAACTTTGAAAATCATTTAAAAATTGATTTAAAATGAATTTAAGACCGTTAAAAATAGAAAATTATTATACATAAAATACAGTGCAGTCAGTTCGGATTGCATAAAATACTGTGCAATACATAAAATGCAGTGCAATCAGTTTGGATTGCATAAAATACTGTGCAATACATAAAATACAGTGCAGTCGACATGACCACTGAAACTAAGGTCTGTCTCCAGAATCACACCAAGATTCTTGACTTGATTTTTAGTTGTTTGACCCCTAGAGTCAAGGTATGCATTCACCTTGAGAACTTCATCTTTGTTTCCAAATGCAATGACTTAGATAATGAGATATTATTGCTCTGCTACAGAATTTCAATGCCATTAACATCAATTCCATGTGACAGTATTAAATCTAGAGTATGATTTCGACAATGAGTAGGTCCTGACACATGTTGTCTAACCCCAGTAGAGTTCAGAATGTCATTAAATGCTGATCCCAAAGCATCTTTTTCATTGTCAACATGGATATTAAAATCACCAACAGTAAGGACTTTATCTGTAGCCAGCACTAACTAGAAAAGATAGAAAATCAGGAAATTCTTTGATAGATTCTGTATGGTGCCCAGGTGGCCTGTATACAGTAGCCAGTATCACAAGGGTTTTATCACTAACACTTGTTTCTCTGGATAACGTTATATGAAGCACCATTACTTCAAATGAATTATACTTGAAACCTGACCTCTGAGAAATACTGAAGATTTAAAATTAGTTTATCTGTATTACATCTGTTTTTCATTTGTTGAACATCAATTGAATTGTTTCCCTTAAATTGGTTTGGATGTTTTTTTGTATTTGCTAGTTTGGGGAACAGACACAGTCTCTATAGTCTGATATCGGTTGGTTTAGCCGGTCTTTCTACTTCCTGACCAGGGCCCCAGTTAGTCAAGTACAAACTCTAAGACTATGTCTAGCAGTAATAAAATTTAACAAACTGACTTACTGCATCCTATTACAGTACCACACTTGAATTCACTGAGCTCTTCAGAATGGCTTATGTTTGTAAATGCAGACAGCATGGTGTGGTGCTTGATTTCATACACCTGTGGCAATGGGTCTGACTGAAACAGCTTCAGTAATTGAAGATGTGTCCCAATACTTCTGTCTATATAGTGCACATGTGACCGCAAATGATTTTCAGTTAATAATTACTTTTTTTTTTCAGTTCTTCTTTGTGCCTGGTATATTTCAACATTGTTAATGCTACAAGGTTAAATGACGTCTAAATATTATATAAAGGACACATTTGTATTTGTACTTGTAATAAGGAACTTGTCATTCAACTCTAAGTGAGCAGAGCTGTTATCTGTTCTAATAAGATCGGACTATTTACAGAGTAGAAATAAAATAGCCATATGTATATAATTTAATTATAATAAATGTATATATTAATTATAATTTTCTTTTGAGTCCATTGTTATTTTAGTGTCATTGAGATTGAGTCATTGAGAATATGATGGTTTATTAATATTTTGAAATAGTTTTAAATTTAAAATTTTCTGTTTTCATTTTTATTTTAGTTAACGTTTTAGTAATTTTCTTGTGTGCTTTATCATATTTATTTATTTTTTTAACATGTCTATATAGCTTTTATACATTTTTATTTTTGTTTTAGTTGTTTTGGTAAAATAAAGTAAAATAAACGAAAAATAGAAATGTTGTTTTGGCAACCAGCAAAATTAAATAAGTTTAAAGGAATAGTTCACCTAAAAATAAAAATGTCATCATTTGTTTACCCTCATGTCTTTCCAAACCCTTTCATTCATTCAGCATGAGGGTGTAACGAGATGAGGGTGAGTAAATGATGACAGAATTAGCACTTTTGTGTGAACTATCCTTTTAAGTTTTTTTTAATGTTTTAGTTTATTTCAGTTAAATAATTATAACCCTATTTGCAGTTCTTGCATCTTTCAGTATGAGTTCAGTAAAAGCATGTAATAATGTGGAAGGTCAGATGGGTGGAGTGATTCAGCGGTGCAGCACAGTCTCTCCAGCACCGCGCTACTGTGTTACTGTTCATGCATGCAGCATGCACACAATGGGCCAAGAGTTTGTGTGCTTATGTATGTATATGAAAATAAAAGCCTCCAGACCACCAGAAAAAGGTGTTTAATATTGCACTGCACTGCAGTGTTCCCGCCATCAGTACTAAATACACTCTAAGGCCCTGTTTACACCTTATACACTCTAAAAAATGCTGGGTTGTTTCAATCCAATGTTGGGTCAAATATGGACTAACCCAACTGTTGGGTTAGTCCATATTTGCCCCAACATTGGATTGAAAACCCAAAAGTTGGGTTAGTCCATATTTGACCCAACATTGGGTTGAAACAACCCAGCATTTTTTAGAGTGTAATAATGTCCTTCTCTGATGATCTGATGACAAGTGCTTGACTGAGACAGATTTCTCTTTACACCATTTCTCAAATCTGTCCTGTGACCACTTTTGAATGGATGACGTCAAATGAAGGGACTCCGATTTCATGACTACTTCCATCAGCCACTTCGTCAGTTTATTGCTTCAGGTTGATATATAGTAAAAAAAAAGGCAGCAAACTGTTGATTTTATATATCTTACAATAAACCCGACATTTCAAGCATAAGATTAACATTGATAATAAATAAAAAAACAAGTATAGTTCAGGTTGTTGTGGTGCAGCTCTCAATCAATCACCCAAAAATTCACTCTCGTGTCATTCTAAGCCTTTATGACTTTCATTCCCCTCTGGAACATAGAAAAAAATATATATATCAGTTTACACACACACACACACACACACACACACACACACACAGAGTTATGTTGCAGCCTGATACTACAATTGTTTACATTCATTTTTTTCTCATTAATTTACACTCCATAGCTCATAATGACAAAGTCAAAACAGAATTTTAGAAATGTCTGTGAATTTGTTAAAAATAAAAAAAACTGAAATAATCACATTTACATAAGTATTTAGACCCTTTACTCAGTACTTAGTTGAAGCACCTTTGGCAGCAATTACAGCCTCGAGTCTTGGGTATGACCCAACAAGCTTTGCACACCTGGATTGGGGGATTTTGTGCCATTCTTCTTTGCAAATCCTCTCAAGCTCGGTCAGGTTGGATGGGGACCGGCGGTGGACAGCCATTTTCAGATCTCTCCAGAGATGTTTGATAGGGTTCAAGTCAGGGCTCTAGCTGGGCCACTCTAGGACATTCACAGAGTTGTCCCATGCTACTCTGCAGGTGATGAGCGGAGCTGCTTTCCTTCAAACATGATGCTTAGAATTGAGGTTTATCAGACCAGAGAATCTTGTTTCTCAGAGAGTCTGAGGGTCCTTTAGGTGCTTTTTTTGCAAATTGTCTTTTTGTAATTTTTTGTCTTCACTGATGAGAGGATTGCGTTTGGCCACACCCCCATAAAGCCCAGATTGATGGAGTGTTGCAGTGATGTTTGTCCTTCTGTAGGTTTCTCCCATCTGCATATATGATCATGGAGCTCAACTAGAGTGACCATCAGGTTCTTGGTCACCAGTCTAGACAAGGCCCTTCTCCATCATTCGCTCATTTTGGCTGGGCGACCAGCTCTTGGAAGAGTCCTGGTTGTGCCAAACTTCTTCCATTTGTGAATTATGGAAGCCACTGTGCTCTTGGGAGCCTTCAGTGCAGCAGAAATTTTTTGTAGCTTTCCCCAGATCTGTGGAGAGGTGTGTGCCTTTCCAAATCATGTCCAATCAATTTAATTTACCACAGGTGGACTCCAATCAAGGTGTAGAAACATCTACGCAATGATCAAGAGAAATAGGAGGCACCTGAGCTAAATTTCAAGTGTTGTTGCAAAGGGTCTGAATACTTATGTAAATGTGATTTCAGTTTTTTCTTTTTAATAAATTTAGACTTTTCTAAAATTCTGTTTTCACTTTGTCATTATGAGGTACGGACTGTAGATTAATAGTATCAGGCTGCAACATAACAAAACTGAAAAAATTTCATGGTTACACCACGCAACATTTTAGAGTCATTAAGCTGAAAGTTAACTACAAGGTATAAAGAATTTTTTTTAACTACATGAAAACAACATTAATACAAACTAGAAGATATTTCCTATTTCTTTATTGTTGGCACTTGTTGAGTCTTACACGTGTTTCTAACCAGAATAAGGCTGGAGTGATCTGATCACAAAACGTTTTGGACCCTGTTTACACCTGGATGTAGTGCTGACCACTTCAAATCAAAATGTCAATGGCAGGTGTACTGTAACCGTGGCCTGCGTCCTCTCAAACACACTTTTTTTCAGAAGAATCACTTCTTCACTTACCAGGTCGATTGGTCCAGTGCTGATGACTAAAGTACAGGAATGTTTATCACACCATCTGTCTAAAAACCAGCACACATTCACGCCGAGGTCCAGGGAAACATGGAACAGGAATGCAGATTGGATCCACTCTCCCTCTTCATCTCTCTGTCCGGAGTGAATCATGAATGTTTGATGAAACTCATACAGAGCCAATGTAAGCAGAACCGTGATGAGAAACACCAAACGCTGTCAAACTGTTGAGATGTGCAGTCAAAACTGCAGCTGTGGGTAACATTTTAGTGCTGGCTTTCTCTGGACGGGCTGTTTGTCTTTTTTTCCCCATGAGTCCTCTCACGTAACACCCCCACCCGGCCAACTCAGCGCTTGTAAGAGTTGCATTACCTGCGCCCTAATGCACTCCAGACAGCCGCACTTCCTAATGACTCGCTTCGCTCCGAGCCTTTCCGGGCAAGACCGCGGCCACAAGCCACCTCACACATGGTAACCAGACACACGCAGGCACCTGATAAGAGCACTCGGGTTCAGATCAGAGGTTCAGCCCGACGGCGCAAACTCACAGCGGTCTAAAGAATCCAGAAACTCCTGCGGTAAATCAGAACGGGTGATAATCCTGAGAGAGCCGGTGCCCCTCGCCAGTGTCTGGTCTTCATTAAGCCACATTTCTCTCCACCCTCCGTCTAATTCTGCTCAGCATTATGGAGAAGAGAAAAACAGTACAATGACCTTCAAATAAACCTACAGGCAAAAACAAAGAGACATGTCAGGAATCTCCCTCATTAGGAGAGAGCTGAACCAATCGTATCCTGCTAGTCTGTAGTAGTCCAAACCGGATCTCTTCCAAACAACTAGTGATCACGTCATGTCAGGAATCTCCCTCATTAGGAGAGAGCTGAACCAATCGTACCCTGCTAGTCTGTAGTAGTCCAAACCGGATCTCTTCCAAACAACTAGTGATCACGTATGTCCAGCTCTAAAATGGACATTTGTTCTGTAACTGCAGTTGGATCCACAAACAAAGCTCTTTACAGTATATGACCCTTGTGTAAAGAAGTAAATGTCAGCATACTTTTAAAAATAAGACTTACTTAAGACTTAATATACTTAAGTGTGAACTGGATGTAATGTTTTCAGCCTTAATTGCATGTTATATACTATATTAATATATGTATCTATAATTTCATAATTACCTTTGAAATATGGTTAAAATGTACTTAAATATACTTTAATGTCATTTCTATTGAAACTTGAATGTCATACAGTATATTTAAATATATTTGTAATTACACATTTGTAATGATGAAGTTGCAAATTTAGTACATGTAAAATATATTAAATGGAAGTGTAATGTCCAACAACACACTAGTTAAAATTATAATCAAGCACTTTACATGTGCTTAGTATGTTAGTCAACGCATCAAAATAAGTGTACTTCTTTAAAGCATGACAAACAATTAAAACATAATGATTTAAAATGAACTTTAAAGTTAAATGTTTCATTTTACATTATTATAAAGTGCGCTTAAAAGTTTAAAAGTGCACTCAAGTGTGCTAAGAAACATAATTATACAATTTCT
The DNA here is from genome assembly GCF_001515605.1 of Sinocyclocheilus anshuiensis. Taxonomy (NCBI): domain Eukaryota; kingdom Metazoa; phylum Chordata; class Actinopteri; order Cypriniformes; family Cyprinidae; genus Sinocyclocheilus; species Sinocyclocheilus anshuiensis. The sequence goes on along the minus strand of NW_015547660.1, from coordinate 130,328 downwards.
GTTTTATTCGAAACAGATGAACATGAATGTGGCAACATTTTATTCTGTTGGTTATTGTACGTATCAAAGCAGTTTGGGAATGAAATGTTAGTTGAGTGGCACTAAAAAGTAAATGCTTTGTTGTGTTTGAAAATAACGCAGCATCTTAAACCTAACCGATAGTGTTAACAAAATCAAACATGAGATATGTGAAGCAAACTTGCTATTTTAGCTTGCTTCAACAAGTCTTTGATTGTGACTTGTGTTTCTCAGGACTCATTCCCGAGCGCTTCACGTCACCAGTGCAATGCTGTACTGGGTGCTCTATCGAGCAAGTTTGCTACATCAGAAAAGCCATAAATATGCAGCTGCTTATGTGATGCAAACATCAGAATGTATTAGTTTACAAATCATGCACTATTGTAAAAGTATTTTGAGGTCATAATATAGTATTGTGCAAAAAACTACATGAAAATAAGAATTTATTAAGCAATAACTTGCACCTGTATTCATAATTTGTGTGAAAAGGAATAAAAGTTGTTGGCATTTTTACTGTTACTAGTTTTCATGTCAGCTGAAATATGCAGTGAATTGTATGTATAGGTACATTTTTGGAGTTTTGCAAAAATGTAGGTAGAGGCAGGTTTTTCCAATAAGCCAGTGTTGGGTTACTTTGATGTGCATTCTTAGACAAATCTCTGTATAGTACCCTTTTTGAAGCAAAACTGAAAGTGTAAAGCTTACATGCACTGCATTATGAATTGCATAATGTAATGGCATGTGAAACTGGTCTTAAGTTGCTTTCAAGTGTTAGTGCTGACTATTATATCAGTCTCTATGGAGCGAAGTGTCAGTTTTATGCGATTGTTCAGTGCTGTAAAGTGTTCATATAATTTTAAATTCAACCCCTTTGCACTGACCTCTCAAAGCATCTGCCCCTTTAGTGTCTGAACAACTACAATGCTTGCTGGTAAGTTTTCTGTACTAGCCAAAAAAAAAAGGCCATTTTTGCATGTTCCTTATAAAGTATCCATTTTGACAGCAAAACACCAAATTCTAAAAGTGGAAGCTTTAGTCCACTTGATCTTCTTGATTTCTCATTATCCTGGTCATCAATGGTCTCATATGCAATGGAGTCTGTGTATAGTCTATTTTATCGCCCAATCCTATTGTTTGTAAGAAGGTGCTGAAGTATTGCCTCCTGCCACCAGATGGTGCAAAAATCTGCCCCATCACACCAACTGTTGCTTATGCCACAAATACTGTTTTGTTGATTTTAGACTGCACTTTCACACATACATGATTTCACATTCCTACAAACAGAGTTTCAGATACATTGCTGTTTTTATTTGTGTGGTTGTCAATGGTGCTCAAAGGCCCGACTGCGTCAGGCTGCTACATCAGTCTTATGTTCATCACAGCACCAATCCAGCTGTCTTTCCTTAAACACGTCCCAAATGATGTTTGAAAGCAATGTAGCGCTCCTCCCTGCTTTGATTTTTTTCTTGTGTAAAATTTTTCACATTTGTTTCATATTTGGCTCACTCTCACACCAGAGTGAACATCTGCTCGTGGCCCTGTGGAGGGATTGGGCTGACCTTTAGTTTGAGCTGCCTGACTGTACTCTAACAAGATGGAAAGTATACAAATGAATGTGTTTTCTGAGCATTTATGTACTCATCCTCAGGCCAGTCCGAACATGTTTTTTTGTGTGTGTGGGGGGAGTATAAAAGGAGATTTCTTTTGAAGAATCTTCATTCATGTCATTTGCAGATCACAGTGTTCCAGGAGAACTCATAAGCATCATGCACTCATTATTTTTGAGGGGCACAAGCGAAGCCTCGTCATGCTTGTCATGTGACACAGCAGCCACGATAGCACTGTATAACTGATATAGGCTTATGTTTTATTTATTTTCTCCTTTTTATTTGAAATATTCCCAAACGTGTTAACTATATCATAAAATATCTCGATTCTTAAATATGTGTAAGTAAATGCATTTTGCAACTTTACAGATTATGTTAGTTGATCTATAATGTGCGATGGGAAAAGTAGCCTAATGTTAGTGTAATCTATTAACTACACATAAAAACCCGTCTTTTTATCTTAAAGGGGTGGTTCATTGCGATTTCACTTTTTTAACGTTAGTTAGTGTGCAATGCTGCTGTTTGAGCATAAACAATATCTGCAAAGTTACGAAGCTGAAAGCAAACGGAGATATCGTCTTTAAAAATTCTGGCAGTTTAATGCCTACAAAAACGGCTGGTAGGGACTACAACGAGTTACTTCCCGGGTTCGTGACATCACAAACCCAGATAAACCCCGCCCTCGGGAAAAGGCAGCAAAGGGGGCGAGGCCTGCGCTGCTTTAGAGAAGAGGAAGAGAAAACTAGAGGTGCACGTAAAAATCTGTTCATATATGAATCGCGATTCTGTCTTCTAACGATTCTAATGGATTCACAAGTTTCAAAATCAATGTTCTAAAGCAGCAGTTGTTAATACTGTTCCTCGCGTCCCCCTGCTCTGCACACGCTCTGCATTTCTCTCTCTCTCTCTCTCTCTCTCTCACTCATTCAGCTCAGCTCCAACAATGAACTGTTCTAATTATACACTTATTTTCACATAGCTGAGAAGCGTTATACATGGACGCGCATACAGTTGCCATACTGTATTAAAGCTTTAATCAGGATAAAACTGTATATTAAAAGCTAACAGAAGCAGTAGCATTTACAAATAACAGCGTATCTAGAAGAATGAGCCAACAACAAACAAAAAACATAGGCCTACCATTAAAAGCAGTGCTTGCACAGGTTCTGCACGATCCTCTTCAAGGATAATATCCTCTGCGTCTCAATCAGGCTCAAACTGATAAGTGATATTAACGATGCCGTTGTTTTCAATACAACCGGAGCACATGCCGCTGAGGAGAGGGGCGGGACTTTAGACGCGCGCTAGAGGTGGTTTAGCCAATCACAACACACTGGGGGCGGGGCTTCATAAAAGCAGGAAATGATCAGCGAGTTTCTCAGAGAAGGGACAGAGTGGTGTGGAATAAAGGTAAATTATGTGAAAAATAATGCGTTTTTTTTTTTAAACGAAGCATTAACACATGTTAGACTGCACCCCATAAACACAATCAAGCCTAGAAAAAAAACACTGAACCACTCCTTTAAGTACCAGATATGGGTGGCATGCCATAAAATATTTTGAATACAACTGACTTTGTATTTAAAGTGAATTTAATAAAAACATCGTAAGTTACTAATTATAACACTTTCATAGAAAGAGAGCAAAGGATATTTACATTATCAAAGAGCCAGAGTTCAAAGAGCCAGAGCCCTCTCAAAAACTCCCATTAAAATCACTGTAAATCTGTAAAATGAGTATTTTACTTACATTCATACGCACATCTGCACTTTGTTGTTTATGATGAGGAATTCGCCAAAGAGCAGAATTCATTCAGCGAGCAACTGAACAAAACAACGGCGCTTCAGCGATGACTCATCTGAGCCAGGGAACGCAGATTTGAATTTAGCAACTGGTGATGTGAAAGATCTAATCACACCGGTGTGATTGTATCAAATATATAAAACAATAAAATAATCCTTTTTTTTTTTTTTTTTGCATGACACCTCTGCTCATAAGCATCAAATACGTATTATAAGCTTATCATAAAGTAGTCTTTATGACTTAAATTCCAGATCTTTGTAAATCGGTATTTGGACGGTAATAATTTTATCAATTTTAATTATTAATTGACCTTTTATTGCATAACTTTTACTTTTTATCTCATAATTATGTAATTATGTGTTTTTATGTCATAATTATGATTTTTTTTTGCCTCATAATTTAGACTTTTATCATAACTAATGTCATAATTTTGGCCTTTCGTCATAATTTTGACGTTTATTAAACAAGGCAAATTAAAGGCAATGCAAATTAGCGCAAGGTCGCAAACAACCAAACGATATCTTTGGATAATGTCTTCCTCTGGCATTCCAAATAAATTAATACGAGAGGAAAAAATCCTCTCCTACCACATGCTCTCAGTAAATTGACTACCGTAAACCTTAGTAAATCATGTTGCGTGATTCATTTAAATACTCTCCTCCCATATATTTTGCGTCTAAAAGGGAGATAAATGCATATGCAATAAGATCAGCTGCTGTTTGTAAATCTGGCCCTATATCTCATAACTATAATTTGACTTTTATCTCATAATTTGGATTTTCTGTTTGTTTGTTTTTTAGTTCAAAATTAGATAAAAACATTGTTGTTGGAACAACATGAGTAAGTATTTTTTTTTTGTGAATTATTCTTTCTTTTAGGAAGCTGGACAGCAATCTCTTTATAGACGAAAACTATACATTACACAGCCTGACCGTGTAAAGGCTCTGTTATTTAGCATGATTTTGTGTGTTTTCTTCTTCAACAGGTGACTTTAGTGCGCCAGCAGCAGCAGCGAGCCGTCAGACACATCACAGCACCTCCCAGTCTCAACCAGCATCACGACTCAGTCCGTATCCCTATAACCTCCCCTGACACTTCAAAGCCCAGCCTGCCCACAGAGTCACGGCAGGGCCTGGGGAATCATGGGAGACAAAGGAAGCAATTAAGCGATAAAGATCACTCTGAGATATGACATTTCATCCCAGGCGGATCCGGTGGTCACACTCCTTTCAGAGAAGAATACTCGCAGAAAAAAGGAAAAGGGTGGGAAGTGCCCCCTCCTCCTCCGACTGCCCTCCCCGTCTGTCTACAAACATGAGAAAAAGGTTGACTGCAGTGCGCTTCGAACCCTTCGCTAACAAAACCGCTTTTAACCCCTGCCCAAGAACGGAGCAATGAGGTGACACCAACTCGAAGAAGAGAAACAATGTTCAAACCAACTGAGTCCATATTTACACCAATGAAGCTCATTTTGATTTTGTTTTCTTAAAACATCATTTGAAAATCAAAGGAAGTCAAATAAATAAGCATTCTATTGTGGCTCTAATTGCCCCGAGATCGAGTTACAGATCTTGTTTCACATCTGCGCTTTCAAACAGCAGCGTTCAAAGCCTCGTTCACCTGTCTGTGAGGAGAAAAACCTTTCATAGAGGACCTCTGAGAAGCCTACTGATTCAAGACGGCTCCCTGAACATCTTTTTCCACCACATTTTAACAAAACCTCAAGGCTAAAGCAGTCTTAATCAGATTTAAACTGTGTGCTCACTGTCTTGATTTTGTGCTTTTAAAGGAATAGTTCACCCAGAAATCATAATGTTAGCTGTTAAGCTTGCTTTAAAATGTAATATTTTAAATTATAAGATAAAAAGTCAAAATTATGACATACCTGTAAACATCATAATTATGACAAAAAGTCCAACTTTTTTGTCTCATCATTTTGATTATTTATTTTTTTTTCATTTGGACTATCTTAAAACTTTTTATTTCATAATTCTTAATATGTATCTCATGATTTTGACTTATGTCATAATTATCACATTTTATCTCATTTTGACTTCATTTTAAAAAATGTATATTTAGAAGTTTCATATTAACTTCACAAGTGGCAGTAAAGACATTTATAACGTTACAAAAAAACAAATCCTGATTTAAATAAATGCTGTTTTTTAAACTTGCTATTCAAAAAATACTCCTGAAAAAAAAAAAGTATGTATGGTCTCCACAAAAATATGAAGCAGCACAACTGTTTTCAACATTGATAATAATCAGAAATGTTTCTTAAGCAGCAAAGCAGCATATTAGAATGATTTCTGAAGATCATGTGACACTGAAGACTGGAGTAATGATGCTGAAAATTCAGCTTTGACCACAGGAATAAATTACAGTTTAACATATATTCACATAGAAAACAGTTATTTTAAATTGTAATAATATTTCACAATATTCCTGTTTTTACTGTATTTTTATTCAAATAATGCAGCCTTGGTGAGCAGAAGAGACTTTCAAAAACATTGTAAAGTTAATTTAAGCTATTATTCACTGAAAATCCTCTCCACTGCAGCACTTAAGTCTCATTCTCTATTCCGCATTTACAACACGATTGTTGAGTTTTGGCGATCAGTGCTGCCCAACCCAACCCAAGCTGAATCTAAAACCATCTTCAAATTATATTTCAGAGCTTTGATGTTGGTGGTTATATTCGGTGAAACTCGGAGCTGGGTTTGATCCTCACACAAAGCATATTAAGGCTTCAGAAGAGTTGAAATGTTACAAAATAGTGGTGCATACTATTTTTAGAACACTTTTATGGCGCTTTTTGTTTCTTTTTGGAGATTGACAGATGTGGTCAATATGAACTATCCCTGTATGGAAGGAGGTGTGTGTGATGAAAAAAAACACCTTTCATGTTGCACAGAAAAATGCTGAAGGGAACAACACAAGGGTGAGTAAATAGACAGAAATGTCCATTAGTCTTTTTAAGAAGGTGCTCTAAATGCCAACTGCCTAAAAACAACTTTTTTTTGGACATTTTGACTGCTGATTGTTGACTGTGTTCAGCGCCACGGGCAGCGACTTCAAACATGAGAGAAGCACACCTGTTTGAAGGGTTAAGAGGGATGATGGGAAATAAGTAGAGGCCAGTGGACAGTCACCAGCGGGGATATCCGAGGGCCATCTTTTCATTAGTTGTACCTAATGAAACTGCACAACAACAGGGAAGAGAAGCCCACCGCTGAGGCACGCTACCGGCTCCAAAATTACACCGAAAACAAAAGGGCCTTTGCCTCGTCACATCAAAGTGTTTCCACTGAAAGAGAAATGACAGGTCGTTTAGAGCAATCAGAAACAAGTGCAAGGTACCATAACGTGATCACTGCCACAAGATCAATCTTTTCAGATCATTCACGTTTTATATACACACTACATGTCAGAAATATGTGAACAGCCCTTCTAATTAGTACGACTGAGTATTTCAGCCAAATCCATCGCTGGCAGGTGCATAAACCAAACAATGGAGCAGCTTCTCCCTGCTTCTGAGATAGGAGAATGTACCCAAGTAAGAGTAAAAGATGAGTTTTTAAACTTAAGAAAGAAAATTAATGCATGGGGTCTCTTTAATGTCTCAGTTCTTTCTCCTAGACCGCAATGCGATAAAATAAAAAAAAATCAAATTGAGACTTCTTTCTTTTAGAAACCATCTCAAATATGTCTCAAAGATTTTGCTTTTCTCATCAAATGATCTACACTACTGTTTAGATTTTAGCCAATTAAGTCTGCATTTTGATCTAAAATACAGTAAATACGGTAATATTGTGAAATATTATCACAATTTAAACTAGCTGTTTTCTATGTGAACATGCAGTAAAATGTAATTTATTGCTGTGATCAAAGCTGAATTTTTGAACTCCAGTCTTCAGTGTCACATGATCCTTCAGAAATCATTCTGATATGCTGCTGAAGAAACATTTCTGATTTTACAATATATTTAAAGGGATCATCGCATGCCCGTCTTAATGAAAAGTCTATAACATACTTTGGTTAAAATTTCTCAATGGTAGTGTAAAAAACACCCTTTTACCTTGTTAAAATCAGCTCCTTTCACAGCAACCCGTTTTGTTGCATTTCCCTTTAAATGCTAATGAGCTCTGCTGACCCCGCCCCTCTCTTCTGTGGGGTGACGAGCAGACTGTAAACTTCAGCCGCGAAACTGGCTAACTAGCACGTTATTAGGAAAGGCGATTTGCAAAGATTCATAAAAAACCCTTATACTCACTTCTT
>NW_015547660.1:105694-122086 GCF_001515605.1 Sinocyclocheilus anshuiensis | reverse complement strand
GTTTTGTTGCTTTTCCCTTTAAATGCTAATGAGCTCTGCTGCCCCCGCCCCTCTCTTCTGTGGGGTGACGAGCCGTCCTGTTTATTTTAGTCGCATTTAGCTGCATTTAAACGCGAAACTTGCTAACTAGCACATTATTAGGAAAGACGATTTGCAAAGATTCATAAAAACCCCTTATACTCACTTCTTCTGTGGGTGACACTGGATCACGAATGATTCGCGTGAAAATAGATGCATTTAGGTAGATCGAAGAAAGGTAATCCTCTGTGTCTTCAGCGGCTCAGATGTCGGGAGTAAATGACGACTGCTATGTTCATTATTACATCCAACAACAAAACACCTCAATCTCTTAGGAGTCATTCTGGTCTACATCTGCTCCGGCGGTGAAACAATGGCGGACTGATGACAGCTCACTCAGGGCGGAGCTAAGGTAAGACACCAGTGTCAATCAACAATTGTGGGAGGGGCCTGGGTCTGTGTGACGTCACACAGCCAAGAATCTGAGAATGACTTGATTTGAAAAAGGGGATATTATTTATAGAGATTAAAAAAATACCATTGGGTGGAGTTTTATCATTATTGGGTGGTTGTGTACACACACTGCCAACACACATTTATGTTCAAATAACATGTAAAAGTGAGTTTTGCATCCGATGACCCCTTTAATAGAAAACAGTTTTGGAATATTTGGAATTTTGTAATATTTTCTCAGTGCAATAGTCTAAGGATGCCATCATATTAGCTAAATTTCAGCGAAATCTCGTATACAGAAACAGATTCATTGTCTATTGTCAGTATGAGATGTATGAAGCACACAGAAGTCACTTTCAAACCACGCAGCTTTCTGTTGATCTGCACGGCAAATTCATGAGACCAACATGAACCCGTTGTGAAATCTGCTTGTGGAACTGTGTCTTCACACAAAACTCTCAATCTCTCTGATTCCTATTGGTTTGGCTGGATTTTGCCTCGAGCAACCGTAAATGTGACCGCAGGGATTTCCAAAGTGCAGTCTGGGATAAAATGCTTAAAGCAATCATTTTTTAAACACATTTGACAAAATTGTATATGATTATTGTTATACTTTTTAATTTCTAAAACTATAAAAACAAATGTTTTTGATATTTTAAATGCTTTCTAGTACAACATAAAATCCAGTTATTTAATTTTGTAAACACCATGTTTTTATATCATGGTTATTTTTTTCTCGCATGGTAAACGAGTCTGCATGAACATATATAGCTGCAAAAGGAACATCATATTTGCGGTTTTCTGCATTAAAACATTTGAAAACATCTGGGATTACTTTGCATAAACTTAGACTGTCTTAGCTAGTCTGACCTACAATATTTTCCTTGAGGAAAAAATGGAATTCAAATAATAGTTAATCTAAAATATAAAATTTACTGAAAATGTAATCATTCTCAGGCCATCCAAGACGAGTTTGTTTCTTCATCAGATTTGGAGAAATGTGTCATTGCATCAGTGTCTCAGCAATGGATGCTCTGCAGTGAATGGGTGCTGTCAGAATGAGAGTCCAAACAGCTGATAAAAACATCACAATAATCCACAGCACTCCAGTCCATCAGTTAACATCTGGAGAAGACAAAAGATGTAAGAATCAAATCCATCATTAAGACATACAAGTCCATAATCCATAATAACGCTTCCTCCAGTGAAAAGTCCATCTCCTGTTGTCTCTCACATCAAAATCCAGCCACATATTTGTTTAGAGCTGTTTTGGCTTGTAAACTGTGCCAAATATGAGTAGATTTCTCTCCTGATTCAGACCAGATGACCTTTATAATTAGAAGGATTATAGATAGAGGACTCATATTTTAGCCAGAAGCAACAGTTTAAAGTTAAAAACATCTCAATGTTGGATTTATTACAAACACACAGCTTTTCACTTCACAAGACATTATCTGATGGACTGGAGTGGTGTGGATTACTTGTGGATTATTGTGATGTTTTTATCAGCTGTTTGGACTCTCATTCTGACGGCACCCATTCACTGCAGAGCATCCATTGCTGAGACACTGATGCAATGCTACATTTCTCCAAACCTGATGAAGAAACAAACTCATCTACATCTTGGATGGCCTAAGGGTGAGAGTAAACTATTTATTTTAAAGAAACATTGTGGGTTCAAAACAAGTTAAGCTCTACAAGCAGAATTTTACTGAATATTTTAAGTGATAAAGCTGCTTAGTCTTAGATTTCTTAGATTTTGTTCTTCCGGGATCATGACTTTTGATCCTTCAAGGGAAAGACTGAGTTTTGTTTGCAGTGTTAATGCAGATCCCTCATTAGCTACTTCCAGCTGAATGATCCAGATCTCAGATGCAACTCAGACCCCAGAGCAAAGGACCAGGCCGAGACTGTGTGACATGAATAACCCTGCATAACCCGGCCGCTTCTAGTGTGTCACCCGCTTGGCTCCCGCTCGGTACACTTGGGGCCGTGCATGAATACGGTGCAGTGAGCGGGGGAGTGAAACAAGAGGATCTGATCTCCACCTGCACTGACATCAGCCGTTATTAGCCAACTGATCCCCTGCCATCAAAACAAGCCACACATCCACTGCTTAAGAGCTGCTACGAGGGTGCATGATGAAACAAGTCCGAGCTGCGGACCGCACAGAGAGAAACCTCCTGCTCAACAACAAACCTATTTCATCTGAACCAACTACCAAGTGACTTTGATAAAACGGCCTTAATGCACACATAAAGAGACCCATTAGATGAGACTCTTGCGTGGATTTAAAAAACGCTCCTTTCAAAGATTGCACCCAAGTTGTTGGTTATTTTGTTGTAACTGCAGCAGGTGATTCTGCGCATCCTTCTGTGAGGGTCTAGTGTGATATGAGCGATGTTATCTTGATGGAGGGAGGCCAGTCGATGTGCATCTGCTCCAAGAAAACTTGGAAAAGCTCAGCCTCTGCCCTAAGCCACTTCAAAATGAAATTCCTACCTTCCCTCATCTGACAAACCTGTGTCTGATATAGTCTTCAAAGGAAAAGTGGCAAGCCTGTACCTCCAGGCTGAGGTAATTTGACTAAAGCTTTGCAAAGAGAGAAGACAAATGTCGTGGGCTTTTTTTCTCTTCAAAGATTAGATGTGATGCTGCTTCTCTTGCATGTTCATCGCTGTAAATGGGTCATCTCAGGAAACAGTGCATGAAAAAGTTTTGAAAATTAAAATGTAGAATTTTCTTTTTCAACTTGTGGAAGATGGGCATCCAATGTCCCCTTTGAAGCACAGCCACAAAATCAGACTTACTTTGAGATCATTCTGAGGTTAAATACATATTTACAATCATAACAAGACATATTGTATTAGCTATGATACTGTTTTTGAAATCAAATCTTTGCATAGCTATGACAGTAAACACTGGAATCTAACAATGCCTTGGAAAAAAACAATTAATCTTTAAAAAAAATGAAGCATAGCTATACATAAACCCATATAGGAAATAAAAGTTATCGAATAAGCATGTTCTAAACTCCTGAAACATCGGTGTTTCATATTTTAGAGCAGTCACTACAATTTATTAAAGAAATCAATTAAATCTGTATGTGGGTGTGTGTGTAAAAAAAAAGAAAAACAGATGTAACCCCTTTTGTAATAATTAACATTTTCATAAGTAACTGTAATTTAATTACACATTTTTTTCTCAGTAACTGTAATTACTTTAATTTTGTAATTAAATTACGTAATTCCGTTACATGTAACTAGTTACTTCCCAACACTGATGATCAAATCACCAAAATGCTATTAATGCACCATACCAAATTATTTTCTAATAATCTTTGTGCCAAAACTTTTTTTCTGTCAAAAATAGATAAATTTAATTCAAATTAAATAAATGATCTATCTATCTATCTATCTATCTATCTATGTCTGTCTGTCTATTATGTATGTGTGTGTTTCCCTAATGGAAATGTCCAGCATAACGATTACACAATATCCTCCCGAACTAATCAAATAAGAATTAAAAGGCATTTAGTATTTAGTCATTCTTGGAGATTCTTATTGGACCCCATTATGACTGAATCCAAGTTTTGACAGAAATCCTTCACAATATTTTTGACAAGTGTCTACTCCATATTCACGCAAGCTGTAGGTAGCACCAGAGGAGTTGATCAATTTAAGTATTAAACCCGAAAAGCATTTAACAAGAGTGAAAGATGATCGAACAGTGATGCCAAACGACGCTTATCGACAGTTCAAAGGGCTTCAGTTGGTGTTATCGTGGAATAGGGCAGTAAATGAGTGATTTAGAGCCTGACAGGCGTCTGTATTCAGTCTGCTGATGGACTGTCTGCACATCGTCTCACCTTTGATTTGTTGCGCAGCGCCGTGTCGCCAGAGTCGCGCAGTCTAGCCGCTATTGTGCGGATCACAGACGCACCTGGATGAGGACTGGTGTGAAGCTGCGTCTGCTGGACTCGACGGGTAACAATTATAAAATCAGTTTCTTTTAGGCATGATCATGCATTCACTCTCCGGCCTGCGTCATGTACTTAACATGTATCTCTAAGCATTCTTTTGCAGTGCAGACCTCTACTGTTCAATCACATAAAGACAACATATCAATTTATAATAATAATAATAATATTCATCATCATGATTTCTTTGGTATGCATACTTTATCTTCACTGAATCTAGTCTAAAATGCCTTCAGCTGCTATTAACACACTATCAGTAGGCTATAGTGTTTGCCAGGTGAGGAGAGGTGTGTTAATTCACAGCACAGACTTTCACTTCCCACTTCACTGATTAGCCACTGATGGAGTCATCCAGCTTGTTTTTTTTTTGTTTGTTTGTTTTTTTTGTCAAATGTGCGTCCTGGTTACATTTCACCCCAACATGAAATGTGTAGGTATAAAATGCATGCAACAAAAAAAATATATATATAAAATAGGTATTTGTTTACATATTTGGACATTAAGAAAAATGTTTTCTTTTTCATTAGGTCATTGATACCAAATGGCATGTATAACATGTATAATATGTAATAAACATGATTCCTTCTTCATTTTAAAAGTGTGCTATTTTTGGACAAACATACAGTAGAGGCTTGAAAATAGGCTGGGATTAGGTGGAAAAGTAGCTTGCAGCTAATATACAAAATCAGCATTAGGCAGTTAATAATTCACAAAATATGTTTGAAAATGAGCAAACTGATATTAATACATAAGGTTTTAGAACTGTATACCCACACACACACAACTGCACTACAGAACTGTATATCATGATTTTGTTCTTTAAACAGAGCGTCACACTGCCTTTTATTAATCTCACGTTGTTGTTGGAATCTTTCACAATTTATTTAACAACAAAGTTATTTTGGGAACATGTAAATCACATGCTGATGCACATCAATACACGTCTGATCTCTTCGTCTGATATAGCAAGACAATCAGTTTTCCTAGCATTTCACACAGTGCTCTATTTTAAGTACACAAACGATGCTTTCTGAGGGGGTCGCTTGGCTACGCATTTGGTGAATGTATATTGTATTAAAGAAATAAATACTTACCAGTAAATACACTTTTTAGTGGCTAATTCTTCTAGCTCATAGAAAAACCCTTGTACAGTCTGATATACATTATGAAAAGCTGTACAGCTGAATTATAATTAAAATAAGGACGCTTTTATTTTATTTTTTTTAATTATGTTGATATAAATATATATTTATATATACTTTTTTGTCAAAATATATGATCGAGGAGACAAGAAACACACATCTCAACACGGACGTTATAAATAAGTGTCCAGGGTGTAACTGTGGCGCGGTCAGCGGCAGCCACATCCCTCCACCACCATCTCCTGATAGTTTTTCAGCACCACCCTGTCCGTCTCATCCAGATAGAGCATGGAGATTGCACTGAGCTCCGTGGGAACGCAGCAGGCCTTGGGAATGTCGGTGTTTACCGAGTTCACCAGCGTCTGCACAATAGCGTGATTGGTGGAGTTCAGGTGATCGGCCAAAGGAAACGGACACTCCCCGTGACAGTAGTACGCCTGATATCCGGGAGGCGCCACGATCCAGTCGTTCCAGCCCACGTCGCTGAAGTCCACATAGAGCGCGTGCCGCCGACAGTTTCGGTTGCGCTTGCGACTTCTTTGCTTTGGGCTGCGCTTCGCTCGCCGCGTCAGCGGGTGACTTTTGCCGTCGTGCCCGAACGTGACCAGCAGCGGGCGAAGCTGGTTCCAGTCTTCATCCGGAAGCGGATGCAAGGAGCGACTTACGCGTACATGGCATCCCTGGTGACGCGAGGTTGGGTTCAGGGGCACCACCTCCACGGCCAGGCCGTGATTGGAGCTCTTGTCGCGGGTCCAGCGCAGCACGGCGAGACTCACGTCGAAGCTCTCCCATCGGGTCGTGTTGTGGCGCACCAGTCGAGTGTCCAGCAGCTGCGTGATGAGCTGCCCGGCCCGCGGGGGCTTCAGCACCTCATATATGTTTATCCGGTGGAGACCGTCGTCTCCCGTGGGTTGGGGATCTGAGATTGCATCATCTATCTGTTGCCTGTAGATACGAAGCTCTGCGGTAGAAATGAGTTCCTCCTCTGGGACGCTGCTGAGATTGAAGACGAAGCGCACAGGAGTCTCCGGTGAGCCGCCTGACTGCAGCTCTTCCATGTGCTCTAGAGGAGGAAAATCAAAGGACAGCTCAAGAAACTGGTAGAAGATACACTATTATGACCCAGTTTTTGAAATGATACAGTAGCAAATTCTTATTAGGCATCCTAACTGTGATACTTTGGATCAAAAAATGCTCAAATGTATCAGTTTTCTCAAATTATATTTATGGTTTGGTTCAAACCTTACATTTAGATTTAATATAGTGCTGTCAAACGATTAATCGCATCCAAAATAAAAGTTTTTGTTTACATAATATGTGTGTGCACTGTGTATATTTATTATGTCTATATAAATACACACACATGCATGTATACATTTCAGAAAAATAGGTTATGTTTATATATTAAATATATTTATTTATATTATATATTATATATCTAAATTATATGAATATTAATATAGACATGTAAATATTTTCAAAAATATATACTGTATGTGTGTATTTATATATACATAATAAATATACACAGAACACACACATGTATTATGCAAACAAATACTTTTATTTTGTATGCGATTCATCACGATTAATCATTTGACAGCACTAATTTAATATAAACAAAAACTAAATTAGCTATAATATGCTATAGCTATAATTTTCTAGTTTTAGTTTACTTACTATAAAAATTGTGATGTCACACACAAAACACCAGAAGAAAATGATAAAAACCCCACAATTTCTTGCAGTCAGTAAATCTAGTCATTATATGATCTGCACATCAACACTAAAATACTATTTAAACAAAATTGTTTATTTTAATTTTCTGAGGATTGTTCAAAGAAAACTGAACTGAACAAACATGGTTTAAACCAGAATCCATGATTTTCGTTTATTTGATTAAAATGCTCTTCGAATAAATGACACAGTCATTTTAGGCTTTTGAAGTGTTACATGAAGGTAACACTTTATTTTAAGGGGTCCTTGTTACACGTTACATGTACTTACTATTATAATAACACTTAATTGTGCATAATTGCATGCAAGTAACTCTAAGCCAAACCCTAACCCTAACCATACAGTAAGTACATGTAGTTAATTAATATTACTCAGTACTTAAATGTATAATTACACTGTAACAAGGACACCTTAATATAAAGTGTAACCAACATGAATACTATGAACACAATTATCTACTAAAATGATACCTAGCATCAATTACAATGTAATTCAATACGTTGTTGCGATGCAAAGTAATACATGCTAATGCACTGATGCTCAACCTACAGATTTTCAAGCAATATTACCAATGTTGGAAAACATTTCATATTAATTCCTGTTATTTCACGCTTTAATCTCCTACTTGGTTTTGATTGGTCAGTCATGGCAGTCAAATCAGAATTGCTGTCTAGAATAAAACTGTATTACGGATCTCTCATCCAGGTAACTAGTTTCCTATATCTCCAACTTTTATGTCTCTCATATCACTCTCTTTCTCTCATTTTGACTTTAAAATTACTTTATTGAACAGATGGCTATAAACTCAGGAGTCTCCACTGAAAACATCATTCAGAAGAATGAGAAACGTCTCAGTTATGTATGGTAACCCTCGTTCCCTGAAATTGGTCTCTCTAAGCGAGATCCCAATTCGTCGGTCATCCGATGTGACGTCGGGAGTGACCGACTGAAAGGGAACTGGTAGAAGACTCACAGAGTTGCATGAGAGAGGAAGTCAAGTAACTTAATACAGATATCAATATTGTAATAATATTGCTGCCATGTTTGTCTTGTCTCTAGGTGAATTGTTTTTAGCATTATAGTGGATTATTTCCTCTTACCAGAATCTATAAGATTGTTCTCAAATATTTAAAATCATTTAGTATTTCATTTAATCATTTAATAATTCATATATTTATTCATTTAGTATTGATCCAAATAATAACATGTATCATAGAGCTGATTTAGCTTTTGTTTACAGTTAAATTAAGTTGTAAACAGCCAAAAATCATATTGGTCATATTGACCAACATGTTTATGTCTGGTGACTCTACCAATGCACTCTTATTTTCAGTGGTATCCACTCCACTTATTCCTTGTCCATTTTTCAACGTAGCTGAATCTCTCAACTCTTACTCATTTAAGTATGCAGGTAAAAAGAAAAGTAAAATAACAAGAATAAACTGTTTTAACTATGCTGATGGCCTTCTATCATCTTGATACTTAATGTGTATTTTTCTGAAGCTTTCTGGGAATTCTGTCCGCCTAAGAGACCGCATTGCTGGCAACAGGATTTTATTTAGAAATCTGTAGAGTAGCATTAAAAATAATTGCATGCTGAGAAAAGTCCCTCGACAGGATCCACATGACAAAGTGTGGTGGTGCAGAGACTTTTTAAATGTTGGGTTGAGTCTGCATTTGTCATGTGTCAATGTCTCCGCTGTCTTACCTTCATGATGGAATCCTCTCACAGTGTTTGCGCGACTCGTGGACCTTTCGGGATAATCGAAGCTCACGTCATGGGCTCCGGCGTCTTCGGCCTCCCCTGACTGCAGGCGATACAGGTCCAGCAGATACTGGGGCACCACAGCCGAGTAGCTGGGTCGCGGTCGCTTCTGCAGCCCAAACATGTGCAGCAGCGTGGCTTCAAAGTCCCGCAGCAGTTCATGACTCTGACCCAGGTGCTGAGCCGATGCTTTCTTCTTCCCTTCCTCGGGTATTAGACTAGCATAGCTGCTCTCTCCCAGTAGGACTTGGCATAATAAAATGACCATCAGCATTCGATTACCAGGAATCATGATGTCTCTGGTGGGCAATTTCGGGAAGCAGAAGAGAAAAGCAAGACTTCAATGAAAGATGTTTGACTCCCCATTGTCACCTTGCTTTCAATAATTAAATTGGATACCGTTAAAATGTCATTGACATTTAGGTCAGAAACATACTTTATGCAAGTTCTCGAAGGCAGAATGCTTGGTCAATGATTTGCAAATATGTGGTCCTTCAACAGACCTCCGTACTCAAGGGGGCGACAAGGCATCCTTCAAATGTCTGCGTCATTAGACTATATGCGTTATTATTCAAGTTATTATTTTTACTTCTACTAACATTCCCAGCAACATTCCCTTTAAAGTGTCACTCCACCAAGACAGTAGTTGAACTAAAAGTACAAGAAATGCATCTGACATGTTTCAGAATGCAACAAGACACAAAATTGAGCTTACGTAGCTATACTGGGAAAAAAATGATGTAGGATTTCACTCTGAAATTGCTTACAAATTTCACAGATAATTACAAAGAAGTGGCAAGTAACACATTAAACTTAAAGAAAAGAGTGAACCGAAAACAAAATTTGGTGGAGTAACAATTTTCACTCTAGTAAATGCCATTACTTTCACAACTAATTACAAAGAATTAGCATGATATTACACTTTGATGTAGAAAGACTGATTTTCTTGTAAAATGTTCTCCAATAATCTTTGTTTGCTTTATATACTAACAGTGTAGAAGTGTTTGGGTTTGCGTAGAGTATGTTTTAGACCTTATTTATTCCAGATAACTGCTATACAATTAAAAATCTGTATATAACGGCATAATGAACAAAGGTTAGTAGTTTTGGGGGTCATTTGCCAAAAATAAATAAATCTAATTAAATGTCATCATTTAGCACTCTCATGTCATTTCAACCCTGTGTGACTTCCTTTGGACTCCACTGACTTATATTTTTGGTTCCCCAAAGAACCTTTATAAAACATTTTTTTTCTTAGTGTGAAGAACATTTTAATATTTAAATGTATTTTTCCACTATAAAGAACCTTTTGTGCAATGGCAAGCTTCCATAGATGTTCTCCATGCAACCATAGATGCCAAAGAGAACCTTTAGTTTTAAGAGTGTTATGGACATATTTTCCAAAATATCTTCTTCTGTGTTCCACAAAAGGCATTTTGTAATGGTTTCGAATGACATTAGGGTGAGTAAATGATGATATAATTTTCATTTTTATCCCTTTAAGGGCTGAAGCAAACTACAGTTTGGTAGTCAAAACCGATGTCAAACAAGGACAGCAACCTACAATTTTCAAGTGCTTGCACCGCAACATAAAAAAGCTGAAAGCAAAACTCCTTATTGACCACTGTTTTTGTAAAGAATGACTAAGCCTTTTAATTTGCTCCAAATATGTAACAATCCCGTCACACGATTAGGACTGGATAGGCGTGGTCCACTTACCGACAGAAAATAAAGCATGGGAAAACAGTCCATGTTTGTCGAGAGCTGATACAGGGCGAGCTCCTCAAGTGAATGTTACGTGGTCCTGGAAGGCTGTTTAAGAACTGCGGTGAGATTCCTTTCCTGAAATACAAGGGTGTATTTGCCAATTAATATTTCAAGTAATCCGATTACAGCAAACATTTCAGAATAAGCATGGCATGATTTCACTAAAACCAAAATGCAAGTTTGGGTCAGACTGACATCTTAAAGCAACTAAAATGCTGCTTGTAAATGAGCACTGATAACGTGTTGCACAAGACGGCTAGGTGTGAACACCTGAAAAGATGGCAATTCGATTTACATACAAATAGAGGTTCGTTTGTCAACAAAGGGATCTCAGACTGCCTCTTTTATTGACAGTCTTTTAAAAAGCCTTCCTAAAGAGTCTTTAAAAATCCCCCAACCCAGATTGGCCATACAAGCGGCACCATCCTGGTCCAACACCGTGATTTGTTAGAACCCATAACATCCAAATATGTAGCTACCTAATTTGCGCCAAAAGCAGAATGGATTTAAAGAGATATCTTCATTGCAACCACCATGCAACTCCACAAATGAGATTTTCAACGATTCATTTGAGAACAGAGTAACTGCACTAATAACAATCACAAGTGCTTTGTGAAAGGTCTTAGGTCATCACTGAATCCACAGCTAAACTCAATAGTTGAGCGTAGCAACGCATGCATTTGGTCATTTCTTGGACTTAGTTCCGCTGGAGCAAGTCCAACCATTACAACAGGAATGATGCATTTTAAAAAGAACACGTGTGTGTGTGTGTGGTCATGAGAGTTATTTCTCTCTCTCCGTCTTCACAGTTGTTACACTAGCGTGGCTTGCGGTGTGATTCTTGACTGATCTACCGAAGCACAGTGTTAGATTCTTAACAGAAGGCCAGTGGTTTTTAGATTCATAAAATCTGCTGTTTGAACGACAGTGCAGCTAGCGCAGCTATTCAAACAGTTCATTAGGTCGAGAGCAAACCATAAAAATGAGTGTAACTAAAAGACTTTAATCAGCCATGCCAGAAAACATGTAACAAAGCACAAACAATTGGTTTCTTCAGACCACCTACACTTGTTTAAAAGCCTACAGATACTGCCCTAAATATTTACAGAATCCCTGTTTGAAGATGGAGTGCAGTGCATGTGCTTTTGTGCAGAGTGGGTTTTATAGTGCAGCTTGCTTCCTTTAATTTGGCAGAGTCGTTTAAATCTCACAGCGCTCGACTTTGCTCTACCCTAACCCTGCTTAATGAGATTAGGTTATGCACATGGTTCTTCAGATGTGTATGGGGGAGTAAGTTACCACAGTAACAGACAATGTTAGGATCTAACCTCTGACAAGTTTAATTCAGAAATCAAATCTGGAGATCCAAGCAGCATTCTGTCCATTTGGAAAATGAGAGACAGCTTAAGGAAAGTAGCCTATAGCCTGCAGTGCACTCGCTAAAGTTCATGGATATGTACGATGCAGAATCTGTATTGCACTGACACAATCTCTAGACCAGGGTCCTCCAAATTATTGTTTGATCTCAAACTAATAAAACAACAGAAATATGCATTTACGTGAATGACAATATTAAGTTCAAGATAAGAATGCAACTAAAGTTTTCATCTAATTGTGTCATTGTCCCTCCGTCTATCAAAAGCAATGATTTTGTAATGGTTTTGAATATCATACCAAAGCATGCAAATACAGTATTATAGTAATATAAGCACACTATTACATGAATCAAGAACCATTTTCTTGGCCTGAAAAAGACTCAAGACCTCTGCTCTAGTCTAGACAACATCTGTTGATCTGTAATCATCAGTGGACTATTTGACTACAGCTTTTGCAACAGCGTTTACTTTTTAATAAGTAGGCTATGTGGTATGAAAAGATATTTAGGCAATATCTTGTTTCTTCTGATTTCTTTTTTTTTTGGCTTTCTACCTCCTTGAACTAAAGATAAACACCCCTGCCAAGTGACTCATGGGTTGTGTCTCTTTATGTCATAATGTACCTCATAAAACCTTTCAGACGTGTTCTTATGCTTGACTGAGTGCCATCACTCTTCACTACAACTCATTTCAGACAAAGTACGAGTCTTCAAAACATTCGTGGAGGTCAAATATACTAACTCAGTTGCACACTGGAGACCGGTTTCAAATCAAATGAAGGACACAGCTATTGTTTTTAATGCCAACACCGTAAACATTGCGTAAGCCAGTGTATAGAGTTAGGAATGCGTTAGAATTGGATTTGAAACCAGTTTACGTTCTACGCAGAAATCAGATATTCGGAACACGCAGAATGTAGAATTTTGTTGTAGATTCCAAAAACTCAATATAAAAGTGAATCGTATACGTTGCTCAGTACTATCCAAACAAAATATACCACCGTCATGATTTAGGCCACGTAGGCTACTCCAAATAAAACTGTACAAACGTGGTATTAGCCACCACATTAAAACAGAATTAAAACAGAATGTCAGTTCTGTCTGAATGAAATGGCTACTGGTACATTTGGAGCAGATGTGGAAGCTCTCATCCACTCCTCCTGTGAGTGCGCGGTCAGGTGCCTGAGCAATGCGTTGGTGGTTCTAAACTTGCAAAAAACATTAAAACATTTAAGCTATTCGGTAAGCATAGACTAAAATATTAAATCCGGTGTAAAATTCCCAATACAATTTGACAAAGCAGAACGCTCCAGTATTCGGTGTGCACAGCTTTGTTGATTATAATATTTGCGTCTGGAGACGTGAAGACAGCTTTGTGGAATATAATGGGAGCGTTTTAGTTAGTCGCGTCGCCTTCAGAGAACACAGGGCGTAAAAGACGCGCAAAATGGCCAAAACGAGTGTCATTGGGTCTAAATAATTGCGCATGCCTCAGATACGGCATAAATCAATTCATGCTAAGACCATATCGAAGTACCGTGCATGGTGACATGCCAACTTACCATTGGTAGAGATGCGCACGGTATTCCTGGATGAGAAGACGGTAAAACGGAGTTTTGAAGAAGTTCACCTCACGTAACAAACCCGTGCATGGTGACATGCCAACTTACCATTGGTAGAGATGCGCACAGTATTCCTGGATGAGAAGACGGTAAAACGGAGTTTTGAAGAAGTTCACCTCACGTAACAAAAGTCCAAGCCTGAAGCGAATGTTTAGATCATTAGTTCCGCATCACGTAGAAGAAACCAACTGAGTCCAATGCGAACGCGGATCTCTGTAGCTCCAACCAAGAATAGCCGAGCACGGAGAACATCGCCGACTGATCCCGCATCCAGTTCTCCAGGCAGTTTTTATGTGACCGCCCTGCCTCCTCCCCTACTCTCTCAACCCACCGCACTGCACCCAGCACCTCTGATAAACCCCAGAGAACGCAAACACACAAGATCTCTTTCCTTCTTTAAGTTACATGCATGCACTGCAACACCACGCTGTGGATGGAGACCGCGATCTCTTCTGGAGTGTATAATCAGCGCGCTGGCAAGCACATGCAATCTTACTTTTTTTCCCCCTTCTTCCAGGGATGTCATCACATGAGTTGACCACAAGTGCATAGAGAAGGAAAAGATGTTTATTTGAGTCACAGAAGAATAAACCAAGTAATAATGTTAAAATAAAACTGAGCTACTCTCAAAAGTAAAAGTTCTACAATATGGTTCTCTGCAGCGCCACAGGTTCAGAAAAGAACATACTTTGGAGTGTATAATGTTAGGACTGTAAAATTGTTCAAACGTTCTTCACATCAGTGTATTGGTTTAATAGATGTTTTTATAGAAAGCTAAACAAACAAACAAATAAATGGTCTCTGTGGAAACCCAGCAAACAAGGAATGTTCTCAGAACTTTGGTTAACATTTTGGCAAGATTCTGTCAAAGTTCTTTTAGTAATGTTAATAGAATGGTTATATTGTCTTTACTAATGTTCTCTAAATATTAGCAAAAAAAAAAAAACTGCATAGAATTTTTATACATTCATCTAGTAAGTTTTTTTAAATGTTACTTTTTTTTCCAGAATGTTCAGAGGACATTCGAAAATATCGTTCCCATTATGTACATACATTTTTTAAATGGAATGTTTCCTTGATTTTTGCATAACCCCTAAAATGTCTTTAGAATTTTTTAGAATTTAGGCCTATATTTTTGTTAGCTGGAAAGCAGGAGTCTCTTCACATTACTCTCACATAAGTGCATACTGAAGGGATGTTGACTGAAATAAAGTCATAATATTCAAAGTTTTCAAGCCTAATAACTTGTTGAAATCACTGTGTAGTGAGCACTGTCATGTTGTGATGGAGATCAGTGAATGTTTCCTATTAATGTATTTCACCAAGCCCGGAAGCCTTCTCCATTTGACCTCCTGCCCCTATAATAACAATTAACCCCCAGTGTGTGGAGAAGCACTCACAGACACCCACATTACCATATTATTTACCTGTCTGGCTCAAGTGCTTTGAGTCACAAGGCGATAAAGTGCCACCCTCCCCCAAACCCACCTTCTGCTTCCTTAGTAAAGGAAATGTGATCAAATGTTTGGAGAAACATTTTGGATGGAAAGTAAACATGAAATCAAAATTCCAAATTGACCTTGTTGACATTTAAATACAAATTCCTGGACTTATCTGTACAAGATTCGTCTGTGTTTATCTTTATTCAAAATAACCTGCCTTTCAACTTTCAACTTCAGCTGACGTCACTAAGCCCTTGATCTTATTTTTGAACATCTTTGTCCATTTTGGTATGAAAAGGCACTTTTAATGACCCAACCAATGTCAAATTTTTAACAAGTTTAAAACACTTGTCACACCCCTTTGGACATTTTGTTGTGTTTTCATCCCTCATGTGCTCCGTTTGACTTAGTTTCTGTTTCCACTTGATTTGCCTCTCTTAGTTCCTTGTGCCCATATCTGGTTATGTTCCGGTCCTGTTCTCGTTATGTCATTATTAGTTCATCCTCCTCACCTGCCTGTCCCTCGTCAAGCTCCCCTTTATTAAGTCAAGTCTGTGCATTCTGTGTTGTCTAGTGTTAAAGTTGAGTTGTGCGTGTGTTACCTGGCTACCTTCTGTGGATTCCTTCTATGTGCATTATATTAAAGATTATTCTTCTTCATCTTCGTCGTGCATTTCTCACACCGCACCGTGACAGAACACTGGACCTAAAAGGAAAGTATAGTGGCGATCTACCCCTGCGTTTTGTTTATCGATTTTTTTTAAGTGTTTCAGTTAGTTTATTTTTTTTTGTTTCATGGATATCGCATCCATTAATGTTGCCCCAAGGAGGGGCAACACATGGATAAATGGACGGACAGTCTTTATGTTTCAAAACGGCCATATCCTGGAGGAGTATGTTAAGGAGTTTCTCAACACCTGCCACCGTGCCAGCTGCGACGACATCTGTTTGATGGAGGGATTTTGGTGTGGTCTGGACGACGATATCCGCTTCGTCATGCCCAGGGGAAATGCGGATTTAAATGTAAGCTGGACCCTCAAGAAGTACATCAAATTTGCGCTGTGGGTGACTGGATCCACACTCACAGCGGAC
>NW_015547660.1:102257-105538 GCF_001515605.1 Sinocyclocheilus anshuiensis | reverse complement strand
GCCCCAGCCCCCCCTCGCAGACGTCTTGCAGCCAGACCCAGAGCCCAGCCCACCATCACCCCGCTGCGTGGCGCTAAAGCCAGAGCCCACTGCTGACGGAGAGCCAGAGCCCGCTGCGACCGACGAGCCATCGCCAGAGAGAGAGACCATGCTGAGGATCGCCCCAGAGCCCTTGACGTCAGACCAGGTGCGAGAGCCGGCTACAGAGCTCGCCACGGGGGAGAACATCAAGGACAGCGAGAGTGTGGAGGGAAGCTCTGCCCACTGGACCATGGCTGAGGGTGAGCTGAGCTCAGTGGACTGTAATTGGGATATATATGCAGACATGCCCCCTCTTCTCACGCCTTAGTCTAAACTCTCTGCCTGCCCTGAAACATCAGTCTGCCCTGAACACTCTGTCAGTCCTGTTTTGGATATGGAGGCCGTTTGTGAACTCTCTGCCTGCCCTGAATTATCTATCTGCCCTGAACTGTCTGCCAATGGGACAGCGACCACGGAGGTCGTTCCCCTGTCCGCTACGCTTCCGGTGTTGGGAGTCTCTATCTGGTGTGTGTGTGGGCAGCACACACCATCCTCACACACCACAAAACTGGGGCTCACAAATTCCCGCCCACCCTCCCTCTCCTGCCTCCTCCTGTCATCCCTGCCTCAGCTACGCCACCGCTGGCTCCTGTCAGCCCCTCTGCTCACCTTCAGCCCACCATCTGTGTGCTGGATTCGCTGCGGGTCTGCCAGTCTCCATCGGCGTCGTGGCTGGAGGAACCCTTGTCTCCGCCTCCAGCCTCGTCCGGTGTGGTCTGAGTTAGACATGTGCCTGTGTATGCTGCTTCTTCGATATGGATTACCCTTATGTGGATTATTAAAGACTGTTTACCGTCATCTTCTTCTTATTCGTGCATCTCTCCTACACCACACCGTGACAGAAAACCGGACCAACAAAATATCAAGTAGCGGCGTCTCCCCCTCGTTTTGTTTTCCGTTTTTGTCAGTTTTTATTTTTTGTCATAGATATCACCGACCGATTCATCGCCCTAGCCCATAGAGACCTTCCCCTTTTGGAATATGCTGTGGAGTTCAGCCAGCTCGCTGTTCGAACGGCGTTCAACGATGCCACGTTGAACTCCCTGTTATGGATCGGGGCAAAGGGCAAGTCGACTTCCCAGACACCACCGGACTATGCTGGTGGGAGGCAATCATCTGGTGCCTGGAGAGTGTCTACCCCCGATCTGGAAAACAGCCAGACCCAGAGCCAGCGAGGACAGCGAGAGCGCGGAGGGAAGCTCCACCCATTGCACCATGGCTGAGGGTGAGCTGAGCTCAATGGACTGTAATTGGGATATATATGCAGACATGCCCCCTCTTCTCACGCCTTAGTCTAAACTCTCTGCCTGCCCTGAAACATCAGTCTGCCCTGAACACTCTGTCAGTCCTGTTTTGGATATGGAGGCCGTTTGTGAACTCTCTGCCTGCCCTGAATTATCTATCTGCCCTGAACTGTCTGCCAATGGGACAGCGACCACGGAGGTCGTTCCCCTGTCCGCTACGCTTCCGGTGTTGGGAGTCTCTATCTGGTGTGTGTGTGGGCAGCACACACCATCCTCACACACCACAAAACTGGGGCTCACAAATTCCCGCCCACCCTCCCTCTCCTGCCTCCTCCTGTCATCCCTGCCTCAGCTACGCCACCGCTGGCTCCTGTCAGCCCCTCTGCTCACCTTCAGCCCACCATCTGTGTGCTGGATTCGCTGCGGGTCTGCCAGTCTCCATCGGCGTCGTGGCTGGAGGAACCCTTGTCTCCGCCTCCAGCCTCGGAGTCCCGGACTCCGCCTCGGCCCTTCGACCCAGCGGCTCCACCATGGCTCCTAGCTTCCTCCTCTCCGCCATGGCCCATCAGTCCACTGGCTCCGCCGGGCTCCCTCGTCCCTCCGGCTCCGCCTTGGTCAATCGTCGACCATCCGCCGCCTTGGGACTCCACTCCTCTGGCTACACCTCGTCCCTCTGGCTCTGTCAGGCTCCTCCTTCCCTCCGGCTCCACCTCGGTCTACTGTCGCTCCGGCTCCTCCGCGGCCTTCCGGATCCCCGCCTCCACCTCGGTCACCGGCGCTATCTGCTCCGCCTTGGCCCTCCGGATCCTCCCTGTCGCCCTGGCTCATCGGCTCTTTGTCTCCGCCTCCGGCTCCTCCTCCACCTGCTCCGCCACCGTCGGTTGGCCCCTTGGAGTCGTTAGCCCTTCCTCCACCATGGCTCCTCCCTCCGTCGGCTCCACCGTGGGCCGCCATCATGGCTACGGCCTGGGTCTCTCCTGGCTCCTCCTGCTCCAAGTCCCTACTATCTTCTCCCTGGCTCCTCCCTCCATCTGATCCGCCCTGGCTCCTCCTGTTTCCTCCATGGCACCTCCCTCTGTCTGATCCACCCTGGCTCCTCCTGTTTCCTCCATGGCTTCTCCCTCCGTCATCTCCACCCTGGATTCTGTTCACTGTCCTCCTCCCGGGAGCCCGTCCTCCACCCAAACCTCCACCTGGGTTGTCCACCTGCCTTCCTGCCAGCCCAGCGCCATCCCCTGTCACCATCCCACATCCACTCTTTTGTCCTCCTCCTAAGTTCCCCTCCGTCCCACCCTTTCTTCCTGCCGCGTGAGGTTGCGCGTTCTGGAAGGGGGGGGCGAACTGTCACACCCCTTTGGACGTTTTTTTTTTGTGTTTTCATCCCTCATGTGCTCCGTTTGACCTAGTTTCTGTTTCCCCTTGATTTGCCTCTGTTAGTTCCTTGTGCCCATATTTGGTTAAGTTCCTGTTCTCGTTATGTCATTTGTTAGTTCATCCTCCTCACCTGCCTGTCCCTCGTCAAGCTCCCCTTTATTAAGTCAAGTCTGTGCATTCTGTGTTGTCCAGTGTTAAAGTTGAGTTGTGCGTGTGTTACCTGGCTACCTTCTGTGGATTACTTCTGTGCGGATTATATTAAAGATTATTCTTCTTCATCTTTGTCTTTGTCGTGCGTTTCTCACACCGCGCTGTAACAGTAGACGCGTTTCCATTACAGATTTGCGCAAAACTTTGGCGATATTTTATAAATGTCAATAAAAAAGTATTGCGAAATGACGGCGTTTCCATTAACCAATGTTATGCGACTAAAACGTAACCTTTTACCTCTCGCGATAAGTCGTGGCAACGGATTTTGGCTATATTTATTAAAAGGAGGCGTATGTGTGTATCTTTATAGAAGCAGCACAGAGAGCCGCTTCAGAAACGTGCGTGGCGCGGCTGGAATAAACCAAGCCGCAA
>NW_015547660.1:101934-102137 GCF_001515605.1 Sinocyclocheilus anshuiensis | reverse complement strand
TATACTTTCCTATTTTTTAGTTTAAAAGAAGTATACT
The DNA here is from genome assembly GCF_001515605.1 of Sinocyclocheilus anshuiensis. Lineage (NCBI taxonomy): Eukaryota > Metazoa > Chordata > Actinopteri > Cypriniformes > Cyprinidae > Sinocyclocheilus > Sinocyclocheilus anshuiensis. Next base: position 102,100 of record NW_015547660.1, on the reverse strand, counting down.
AATAGCACACTTGAATAAACTTCTTTTTCGTAAGGGTATATATATATACGTTACAAATGTAAAGTATTAAACAGTATTAAAAATATAAAGAAAAGATTAAGTATAACAAAAAATTCTGAAGTGAAATTAGGAAATGCTTGTGATCTGCAAGCACATCAAACATGAT
>NW_015547660.1:101631-101797 GCF_001515605.1 Sinocyclocheilus anshuiensis | reverse complement strand
GGCGTACTGGTGTGTTCACTGCGCAGACTCATTGGCATGATTGAGAGCAAACGTGAGAGGTCACAGGCCTACAGCAGGGTGTGGCCAAGTAAAAAATACAAAATCTCCAAAAAAATCGCTAGTTTTATTTAAATATAGCTAAAATAGCTCCTTGTCGCAAAAAAAT
>NW_015547660.1:100176-101502 GCF_001515605.1 Sinocyclocheilus anshuiensis | reverse complement strand
ATATATATATATACTTTACAAATGATGACAGTATAAAAAATACAACAAAAGATTAAGTATAACAAAAAATTCTGAAGTGAAATTAGGAAATGCTTGTGATCTGCAAGCACATCAAACATGATGGAAATGATGGAAAGACACATAATGTTGGGAATTTGTTTTATGTGTCACCAAAGTGCATCCCTGTCCTGCTCAAATACAACAGATAAGAGATATTATGATTCTCCAAAAACAAAAACTTTATTCATACAAACTTATTTCAGTCAACACACTCTATTACTACAAAGTAAGTGCAAAATACTGCATCCCAGCACACATGTGTCTCTCTCTCAGTATCTGGTTGACATGACTGTGCATGAATTGTGGTATAACTTTTGTGTCCGTGGTTAAAACAAGATGTTCATTTTTTCTCCGCCATCTTGATTGATGCTTATAATGAAATTGTGGTGTGCGTCATGGCAGGCGTGGCGTACTGGTGTGTTGACTGCGCAGACTCGTTGGCATGATTGAGAGCAAACGTGAGAGGTCACGGGCCTATGGCAGGGTGTGGCCAAGTAAAAAAAATTTAAATATAGTTAAAATAGCTCCTTGTCACAAAAAATTTTAAAAAGTCGCAGCTACAATGAGAAAGTAGCTAAATTTGGCGACAAAATCCCCAAATTGGCAACACTGGTCCTAGCACACCTTTTCTCTCATCTTCTCTCTTGGTCAGCAGCTATAAGGCACTTGCTAGTGCAGACACGCACCCTGATGACTGATCAAATAACACCTTCGCTAGTCCAGCTAGTTCTTTTACTGCAGCATTCCTGAAGATCTTCCCAGCATCATGGTCTGTGCCGTAGTACTGTTCTGGACAAGCAATTTTAATCTTCCATTTTGACAAGGCACTGAAAAGAGGTGAACATAAAGGAATTCAGATATTCCGATACTGGGGCAACATATACCAGTATTGTGAGACGTGTAGCAAATCAAACATGTTGACTGCTTTTGACTACAAGAAAAAAAGTGTACTCTGAAAATAGTCAAAACAAATTTGTCACTGATCAGACCTCAACCCTATACCGTAATTCAGGGTGCGTATTTACAATGTATTTTATGATATATATATATATATATATATGAAGTGAAGTGACATGTGGCCAAGTATGGTGACCCATACTCGGAATTAGTGCTCTGCATTTATCCCATCCAAAGTGCACACACACAGCAGTGAACACACACACACACACCCGGAACAGTGGGCAGCCAATGCTGCAGCGCCCAGGGAGCAGTTGGGGGTTCGGTGCCTTGCTCAAGGGTCTCACCTCAGTCGTGGTATTGAGGGTG
>NW_015547660.1:97714-98963 GCF_001515605.1 Sinocyclocheilus anshuiensis | reverse complement strand
GTTAATCTAATGAATAACTGATTTGTTAAATCAAATGAAAAATTGTGTTTTTGATTGGTCCAGACGCTACATTGGGAATTTGTTTTATGTGTCACCAAAGTGCATCCCTGTCCTGCTCAAATACAACAGATAAGAGATATTATGATTCTCCAAAAACAAAAACTTTATTCATACAAACTTATTTCAGTCAACACACTCTATTACTACAAAGTAAGTGCAAAATACTGCATCCCAGCACACATGTGTCTCTCTCTCAGTATCTGGTTGACATGACTGTGCATGAATTGTGGTATAACTTTTGTGTCCGTGGTTAAAACAAGATGTTCATTTTTTCTCCGCCATCTTGATTGATGCTTATAATGAAATTGTGGTGTGCGTCATGGCAGGCGTGGCGTACTGGTGTGTTGACTGCGCAGACTCGTTGGCATGATTGAGAGCAAACGTGAGAGGTCACGGGCCTATGGCAGGGTGTGGCCAAGTAAAAAAAATTTAAATATAGTTAAAATAGCTCCTTGTCACAAAAAATTTTAAAAAGTCGCAGCTACAATGAGAAAGTAGCTAAATTTGGCGACAAAATCCCCAAATTGGCAACACTGGTCCTAGCACACCTTTTCTCTCATCTTCTCTCTTGGTCAGCAGCTATAAGGCACTTGCTAGTGCAGACACGCACCCTGATGACTGATCAAATAACACCTTCGCTAGTCCAGCTAGTTCTTTTACTGCAGCATTCCTGAAGATCTTCCCAGCATCATGGTCTGTGCCGTAGTACTGTTCTGGACAAGCAATTTTAATCTTCCATTTTGACAAGGCACTGAAAAGAGGTGAACATAAAGGAATTCAGATATTCCGATACTGGGGCAACATATACCAGTATTGTGAGACGTGTAGCAAATCAAACATGTTGACTGCTTTTGACTACAAGAAAAAAGTGTACTCTGAAAATAGTCAAAACAAATTTGTCACTGATCAGACCTCAACCCTATACCGTAATTCAGGGTGCGTATTTACAATGTATTTTATGATATATATATATATATATATATGAAGTGAAGTGACATGTGGCCAAGTATGGTGACCCATACTCGGAATTAGTGCTCTGCATTTATCCCATCCAAAGTGCACACACACAGCAGTGAACACACACACACACACCCGGAACAGTGGGCAGCCAATGCTGCAGCGCCCAGGGAGCAGTTGGGGGTTCGGTGCCTTGCTCAAGGGTCTCACCTCAGTCGTGGTATTGAGGGTG
>NW_015547660.1:96661-96864 GCF_001515605.1 Sinocyclocheilus anshuiensis | reverse complement strand
AAAAAATATATATTATGAAAGTGACGTGACATGTGGCCAAGTATGGTGACCCATACTCGTAATTAGTGCTCTGCATTTATCCCATCCAAAGTGCACACACACAGCAGTGAACACACACACACACACCCGGAACAGTGGGCAGCCATTTTTTGCTGAGGCGCCCGGGGAGCAGTTGGGGGTTCGGTGCATTGCTCAAGGGTACC
>NW_015547660.1:70375-93824 GCF_001515605.1 Sinocyclocheilus anshuiensis | reverse complement strand
GTGGGAGAGAGCGCTGTACATTCACTCCCCCCACCTACAATCCCTGCCGGTACGAGACTCGAACCCGCAACCTTTGGGTTACGAGTCCGACTCTCTAACCATTAGGCCACGACTTATATATATATATATATTCAGCATCATTCAGTGTCACATGATCCTTCAGAAATCATTCTAATATGCTGATTTGCTGCTCAAGAAACATTTATGATTATTATCAATGTTGAAAACTGTTGTGCTGCATTTTTTTTTTTGATAAATAGAAAGTTGAAAAGAACCGCGATTATTTGAAACATAAATCTTTTGTAACAGTATAAAAGTCTTTACTGTAACTAATCAATTTAATACACCCTTGTTATGAATAAATAAAAGTATTAATTTCTTACAGACCCCAAACTTTTGAATGGTAGTTCATGATTTCCACAAAAATATGAAGCAGCACAACTGTTTTCAAATTTTGCTTCAAAGTTGACATTATGTGAACTCAGGAGCATTTTTGTATATAAACAGGCATTCTGTGGTCTCTCATTAATCTATTTTTTCTTCCTGAGCAAATAGTTTTGTCTGAGGGCGAAGTTTCAAATTTTACATTTTTATATAACTTTAATGTTATATCAGAGTGCTGCCTTTGTACTTTTGACTGAACTGCTTAGCAACTTTTATTTTAATGGCTATTGTAGTTCATTAAATATTATTGTTCAATAAATAATATTTTATATAAACAGTAGTATTTTAATAATAATATTTGGTATTGAGAAAAACTTTGTGTTAAATGATTTTTATTACATTGTTCCACCATTAGTCTTTATGAGTCAGTAGCAAAGCCTTTTATATTGAAAGGGACTGAAGCAAGGATGTAAACAAGGACATCATTTTTTACTTTCAACAACACCTTGCAGCTCTGTCATCAGAAATCACCCTTAACAGATGAAAGGATAGTATGACAAAGATAGCGCTTTCCTCAGCGGACATTAAAACTAATGTTTGATTCTGAATATGAGATTGAGCTGAAGAATAAATGTTGTGTATCAGATGCAGATAATCACACTAGCTCAGTCCATCTCTCTCACAATACTCTACATACTATAATAAGCTTTTAATTTTTATGAAGCAACTCAGCGTTCCTCTGTTACTAGTTGTAAATAACGTTTTCAAATTAGTAATTAGGATTGGTCTTAATTGGGCTGTTAAACTGTCAGTATAAGATTTGAATCTGTGGCGGAAAGAAGTAAGTGGTTCCTGAGCTAGCACCTCCTTGTAGTGTTGTGTGTGTTTGTATTTAAAAATATTGTGTGTGTCTGTATGTACATGTATATATGTATATATCTGTTAAAGGCTCTGTGTTTAGGCCTTTTAAGCAGAAATCTAAGCATTTCTGAATTGAGTTTTCAGCTAATGCCTTGCATCTTTTGTGACTGTCAAATGGCCATAAAGCCAGATGTGTCTCTCTCTCTCAAACACAAACACGGCTATCTCTCTTCCTCCATGACAGCTGGGCAGAAGATGTGTGGATGGACTTATCAGAGTTGCTTGCTGAAGTGTGTTGGACCCCAGACCTTTTTATAGTTTACTTTGTATGTGTTGGAAGAGACTCTTGCCGCAACATTGTCCAGACCTTTTCCTGAGTGCTGCAGTACCTGTTGGACTACCGGAGGTCACAAAGGGGAAACTTCCTGAAAGATTTAAAAGCTTTTTTTATCAGAAGATGGGTCAGCACTTGAGAATACTCCTTTAATCTAAGAGGACGTATTGACACTTGCAAGCAATCATCACTGTTGGCGCTGTAACCCAGAGGTATGTAAAAGTCTTAAAATAATTGTGAAAATTTTTGATTTATATGAAAATGCTTCATTTGACTATTACATTTAATACATTTTCAGCTCAAAAGTTATACTTGCACACATAATTCAAACTATACGCAAAGGGTTAATCATTGTAGTGGACTAATAAAGCAATAAGAACGGCTATAGTTACAGCAATTGTACCAAATTTTATCAAAACTTCCCTAGCGAACAGTGATTGTTCTCAGATCTTTGGCTAACATTATGGCAAGGTTTTCTCGAAATTATGAATTTTCTACCAGTCATATAAATAGAAAGCACATAGTAGTTAAGGCCACCTAATATAAAGTGGGACCAATATTTTCAAATGTTACTAACTTGTTTCAGAACATTCAGAGAACATTCAATAACATCCCCATAATTTTCCAAAATAATACAATTTAATTTCCCTTCATGTTCGTATATAAGCACAAAAAAAAAACGTTTTTGAACATTCCAAAATAACATTTTCATAACTCATTCGGAATTTTAGCAAAACGTTCTCAGAACATATTTTTGTTAGCTGGGTTACTTCTCTTTTTCATTTCAGAACATTTAGAGAACATTCAAAAGTAACATTCCCATTATATTTGCAAAATTATAAAAAAACAAAAAAAAACATTGTTTACACAAATTATGGATATTTTGAACATTCAGAGAGCATTAAGAAATAAAATTTTCATAAATGTATGTGAACATTAGCAAAACATTCTTAGAACATATTTGTTAGCTAGGTCCTTAACCATGGAAAATTGTAGCAGTGACAAATTATAAAAGCCACAATATAAAGTTACATTTATTAAAATCCATAATCAGAATGAGCAGTTTGCCACATTAACATAGACTGTGCGTTCACAGGTGTGTGTTTACAACGACATCAAACGCAGCTCGTCCAATCAGTATTTAGGGTCTGTTTTGTAATAAAAGATTATCAGGCATAAACTTCATGTTTGAACTCCAGAACCTTGAACTACAGACCTTCTATGACCAAACTACAAAACAACAAGCATTACAAGTCAAGGAAAAAAACATCGCCGAACCTTTTAAGGAAGGCCAGGCACCTACTTGCCCTCATGTTTGTCTGCTCGAGCTCCTCCACCTTTCTTTCTTTTCCTCAGCATATTTATTTTTACTGCGCATCCATATCCTTAAGCCCTCTTAACATTTCAGGCCATTGAGAAGCTCTTAAGTGGATGAACGAGTGTTAACTGTGTCTTTTCAAACCTTGACATTTAATACTCAATATAAATCTCTGCAGAGACCTGTTATTTTTTTCAAGAATGTAATTACATACTTTCAAATAAAACTTGAAAGGGCCCAGCAAGTTTTAAAACACAGTGTGTGCTCTCTGGACGGCGGGAAGGAATTCCAAGCAGTTGGAATATGCTAACATCTCAGTGTGTGTGAACCACCGGCCCTTGGCAGGACAACATAGTATTTTGTTGCCTTAGACCTCGCTAGATATACAAAATACAGAGACACTTAATCCACGTATGATTCAAGTAGCCTGACTAACAAGAATATATTGCTGCTTGAATGTTTACAGCTGAAGTGACCTCAGTTTGTCCTCATTTACAACAGTCGCTTGTTGTGCACTTATAATGACCCAGAAATGATTGTTGACACACAGTACATAAAACAAAAGAGAATGCAATGATAATAGTGTTAAAATGACTATTTGCATTTGCACTAAGTACACTGTTTCAAAAAAAAGGCCACCTACATCAACTTAAAAAAGCTTAAGTTTAGTTGCTGTCTTTAATTTTTATTTTGTTGAAATTGGTTACATTAATTTGTTGAGTTCAAGCAGTTGAAAATAAAAGCATATGTTGCCATGACTTATTAATTATATACATTATTTACAAACTATTATAAATAAATAAAAAGATATAACAAATATGTAATATTATATACATTATATATATATATATATATATATATATATATATACAGTATATATTATGTTTATATTACTTTTTATTTCAATGTTACTTATTGTAGTAAATCAGTTTAAACTAAACAAAAATTAGAAATTAAAAATGAGAAATATTGCCTTGTCAACTAGCTGAATACAAGCTTTTAAATTTTTTTTTTAAATATATATGTAAATGTGCTGTATAGTGCATAATGACAATAAAGTTGAATCTATCTTCTTAAAAATCACCTTTTTTCAAAAAAGAAAAAAACATGCAATTTCAGAACTATATTTGCATTCATGAGATGTGTATGTTTAATTTGTGTGTGTGTGTGATCAGGCAGTTAGATCATGCTCCAGCTGTCAGATTTAAAACAGCAGTTTAAAGCTCTCAGCATTGCCATGCTTATAATTTCTCAGTGGGACACAATGTGTTTAATGTGAAGGACTATGGGGGAAAAAAACCCAGCAAGACCTGAAGCCTTTAGGTCAAACACCAGAAACATAATTAAACAAGGAGGACAGCTCCTTAAACCAAGTCCCTCCCAGGTTTTTTACAGCTAGCATGTTATTACCAGAGTGAGTGCTGCTTAAACTCTGGGAGTGGTCAGAAAACTTGGCAGGGCTTGGGGCAACATAGTTCTCTGAGAGTGCTTTTGGCCTTGTTGTAGTTCAGTAATAAAAAAAAATATACAGTTTTATCAAAATTAGCCTGTATGGCATACAAATTGCAGTGCTAGCAAATCAGAATTAAAGGACACAATTAAAATTGAAAGTCATGTTGCTGCACAATTGTTGTATGTGTTGCTCTTAATAATGGTATTTATTTACTCATTATGAATTGGCCATAAATATACTATACACACAATGTGTAGTATGTTTACAGATGCTATTTCCAGAAGCATTACATTTCCCAGAATGCTATAATTTGTGTGAAAGCTTAGGTAAAATGGTAATTGTGACTTTTTATTTCACAATTCAGACATCATGAGAGAGAGAGAGAGAGAGAGAGCGAGAATGGTAAAACAGGAAAAATTAGACCTTTAATTTCAAAGTGAAGGCTTATAACAGACCCTACTCTTAGAGAATGGGGGGGGGGGTCTGAATTCTGAGATAAAATGTTGCAATTACCTTTTAATGTTATTATTATTATTATTATTATTATTTTATTCCGTGGCAGAAACAGGCTACCATAAATTTGCCCAAATGTCTTTAAAATGGAGCTACAAATTTTTTGAAGGAGACTTGTATTTATGTTGAACGTCTCTGAAACACTTTCAATTGAGTTCCAGTTCAACCTCAGGTGGATTGTGGATATTTCAAATTCACACTGAACATTAGACTGATGTGATTTTATTATCATTGAGATTTTTAATATTAATTAGATAATTTTAGTTGTCACAATACGTAAATGGGATTTTTAAAGAGTTAATCACGTGCATGAAAATTCCCATTACTAACAAATCTGCATCCCACAACATTCTCCTGGAAAACCAACTGAAGTTTTTCTAACTAGCTTCATAATTGTGGGTTATTGTGCTGGTGAGGGCATTTTCAGAATGAATAATTTAAAGGTTTCTGCCTGGCTGAGCCTTGCTGATTTTCTGTACAGATGAGGCTGAAAGTCTTCCATATCAGTAGGTAAGGCTGTGTTGAAGTGTCGGCCCTTGACTGTTGCCCTGCAGCAGCTTTAGCATGGCCTGCCACCACCTCCCTCTCCTTATGTGAGTTACTGCGCTGGTAATGAGCTGTAGAAACACATACAAAATGAGAAACTGACCTGCAGTTCATTCTTAAACACACCTTAACTGAAGATGAAAGTAGAGGCATGAATCAAGGGCACGGCGATCTTTCACCTTTAATGTGTGTAAGTACTATCATTAGAGGCTTTTGCAGAACATCACAGCCAACCAAGGCACGTTGTCACAATGAGGAGTCTCAAGATCCATGTGCGAGTGAAAATAAAGAGTTTATTTAGCGAAGGACAGAGACAACAGCAGATGGGAACTCCAGCCGAGATCCTCTATACCTTCAACAACCGTGAAGAGTTATCCAACTCAGTGTGGACACATCCGACGTGGGTGCAGGATAATCCGATACAGGCTGGACGAGAAACGGGAAACAGTGAATGTGGGGGACCGGGACAGGCGGATTAATAGCTGAATGAAAAACGGGCTTTAATTTGGATACATGAAACACCGGATGAATTCTCCTGTACGCTGGAGAAAGTTTGAGGCGGACTGCCACCGGACTAATAATTTTGGTTACAGTAAATGGGCCAATAAATTTGGGCGCAAGCTTATTACTGACGGACCGGAGAGGAATATTTTTAGATGAAAGCCACACTTTTTGACCAACGACGTAGACGGGAGGCTTCGACCAGTGACGATCGGCCTGAGCCTTGGTGCACGCCCCCACCTGGAGGAGGGTCTGTCTAGCCCTGCTCCAGGTGTGACGGCACTTCTGGACAAAAGCGTGGGCACAGGGGACCGCGACTTCGGATTCCATACTCTGAAAAACAGGTGGCTGGTACCCTAAACTACACTCAAATGGAGATAGGCCCGTAGCTGAGACTGGTAACAAGTTATGTGCGTACTCAACCCATGAGAGCTGCTGGCTCCAAGAGGAAGGGTTCTGAGAGACCAAACATCGCAACATACATTCTAAATCTTGGTTGGCCCTCTCCATCCGTTACCCCTTGAGAGGCCGTGCGGACCTTCGACTCGATTTCCCACGTGACCGCAGAAACAAAAAGCTTCTGCGGCACAATGGGCTCGGAAAAAAGACGGGCACTCCGAATGATCAAAAATACGGGATAACGCGTATGGCTTGATGTTTTTTTAACCCGGACGGTAAGAAATACAAAAATCAAAATGACAGAAAAAAAGAGCCCAACGGGCCTGCCTAGAGTTTTATCTTTTGGCGGCCTTGATGTATTCAAGATTCTTGTGGTCAGTCCAAACAATAAAAGGAACCCCCGAACCCTCCAACCAATGACGCCACTCTTCCAAGGCTAGCTTGACTGCCAGCAACTCTCTGTTACCAATATCATAATTACGTTCGGCAGGTGACAAACGGTGAGAAAATTACGCGCAAGGATGCATCTTGACGTCCGCGGAGGAGCGCTGGGATAAAACCGCACCAGCCCCCACCTCTGACGCGTCAACCTCCACCTTGAGTCTTGGTGGAGGTTAAGGCAGTCAAAGGAGTGGCTAGCTGGCTAAAATTGCGAATAAACCGACGGTAAAAATTGGCAAAGCCCAGAAACCTCTGCAGGGCCTTGCGGGAATCTGGGGTTGGCCAATTCACCACAACCTGAACTTTGTCGGAATCCATGCGCACCTCCTCGGCCGAGACGATGTATCCCAAAAAGGGAACAGACTGTGCATGAAAAACGCATTTCTCCGCCTTGACATAAAGCCCATTCTCTAACAGCCTCTGAAGCACTTGCCTGACGTGCTGAACATGTTCCTGGAGAGAGTGAGAAAATATCAGTATGTCATCCAGGTAGACATAAATGAACTGATCTACCATATCTCTCAACACGTCATTGACAAGTGCTTGGAATACCGCGGGAGCGTTTGAAAGGCCAAAAGGAAGAACAAGATATTCAAAGTGCCCCCTGGGGGTATTAAAAGCGGTTTTCCATTTATCCTCCTCTCTTATGCGAACCAAATGATAAGCGTTACGGAGATCCAATTTTGTGAAAAATGACGCCCCCTGCAGACGCTTGAAGGCCGACGACATCAACGGTAAAGGGTAAGTATTCTTCACCGTGATGTCGTTCAGCCCTCGATAGTCAATACAGAGTCAATACAGAGTACAAAAGAGAGTCATCTTTCTTTTTCACGAAAAAGAAACCCGCACCAGCTGGAGAAGAAGAGGGGCGGATGATCTTGGCTGCTAGGGAATCAGAAATATATTTCTCCATAGCCTCCCTTTCCGGGGAGGAAAGCAAATATAACTTGCCTTTAGGTGGAGACGTACCTGGTAATAAGTCTATAGCACAGTCATAGGGACGATGCGGAGGTAGAGAAGCAGCTCGAGACTTACTGAACACTCCCTTCAGGTCTAGGTACTCACAAGGCACGTTAGACAGAGCCGTGCGTTCATCCTGAAACACAGAACAAGACACAGAAGAACACGCAGATAACAAACAGGAAGCAAGACAAAATTCGCTCCAAGCGAAAACAGAATTCATGCGCCAGTTAATATGGGGGTTATGGAGCACAAGCCAGGGATGTCCCAGAACCACATGAGCAGAGGGAGTGTCAGTCAAAAGAAAGTCAATGTTCTCTGAGTGATTGCCAGAGATGATGAGTCTTAAAGAGACAGTGGTGTGCGTGACGGAGGGTAAAGGCTGACCATTCAGCGCAACCACAGAGATGGGCTGGGATAACGCAACCAAGGGTATCTTGAGCCTGTGAGCGAGATTCATGTCTAAAAACTTACCCTCTGCTCCCGAGTCCACTAGAGCCTCACAGTCATAAACCAGTGAATGCAATTTCAACCTAACAGGGAGATGAGTGGCTGAAAAAGAGGATTTAGTCAGTGTAATCTCACCCGTCAGTAACCTCTTACCTACTGGCGGGTACTGGCTTTTACCAGACACTGCAGAGCCATGTGGCCGGCAGCTCCACAATGCAAACACAGTCCCCTCTCCCTGCTTCTCCTGCTCTGAAAGACGGGACCTGCCCATTTGCATAGGCTCAGGATCCAGAAGAGACATCACCGTCTCGCCAGGGATAGATGAAAAGTGACGCTGTGGACTGACCGGCAACCCTCGAGGTGTCCGCGAACCCCTCCGCCGCAACCTGGTATCCACCTGAATGGCCAGGTCTATGAGCTTATCCACACAGGTGGGTAATTCCAATTAATAAATCTAGTCCTTGATAGAGTGAGAAAGCCCATATAAAAACATGTCCCATTGTGCCTCAGAATTCCAGCCACACTCCGCAGCCAAAGTGCGAAACTCAATAGAGTAGTCGGTTACGGTGTGATCACCTTGACGCAGCTCCGCGAGAAGTCGCACCACTTCCCTGCCAGAAGCAGCGTGATCAAACACTTTCTTGAGTTCCTGAGAAAATGCCTCGAATGAAACGCAGCAAGGAAGCTTCTGCTCCCACATAGTAGTTCCCCAGCTAGCCGCCCGTCCCGAGAGCAAAGTTATAACAAAGGCCACTTTAGATTCCTCTGTGGGAAACGACGAAGGTTGGAGAGAAATGTACAAGGAACATTTAGCCAAAAATGAGCGACATAACTGGGGTTCACCGGAGTAAAACGCTGGAGGCGGAAGGCGGGGTTCAGCGGAGCAGACGGTCTGATCCACAAGAGCAGGTGGGTTGGGTGCGGATGGATGTTGGGCCGAACCGGTCTCCGTCTTTAATTGCTGAAGCTGAGTAGTTAACTCTGAAACCTGGGCCACCAGAGCCTGGACAGCACCACCCGTGGTCATCATCTGATCCTCCTGGCACTCCATACGTATGTTGTTCTTAGACAGAAAGTCTCTCAACTCTGCCGCACTCGCTGGATCCATTATGGTCGGTTCGTTCTGTCACAATGAGGGGTCTCAAGATCCAAGTGCGAGTGAAAATAAGAGTTTATTTAGTGAAAGACAGAGACAACAGCAGATGGGATATCCTCTATACCTTCACAACAACCGTGAAGAGTTATCCAACTCAGTGTGGACACATCCGACGTGGGTGCAGGATAATCCGATACAGGCTGGACAAGAAACGGGAAACAGTGAAGAGCTGACAGAAAAACAAGACATGATTAACGAACCGATAACACACAATGCAAATGCCAGCTAGATATAGGCAGCGCAATTAGCTACAGCTGTGCGCTCTGATTTGGCCGTCAGCTGTGGTTACTAGGCAACGAACGCACACACACACCAGACAGAGATGCAAAATGAACACACGGACCCATGAACCGTGACACACGTAACTTGAATTACGAGACAATGGTATACATGTGTGGTATTTTAAATCTGAATATGTAAAATAATAGCAATTAGCAAGGTCACTTATAACAGAATACTGTGGTTTTATTATTTAAAAGAAAATGTACTTCCATACATTTACACATTAAAGTTGAAAATTGGTCACTTAACCCTCAGGCAATTGAAGATGTAGATGAGTTCTTTTTTTATGAAAGAAGATTTGGAGAAATGAAGCATTCCATCACTTGTTCACCAATGACTCACTAAAGTGAATGGGTGCCGTCAGAATGAGAGTCCAAATAGCTGATAAAAACATCAGAATAATCCACAAGTAATCCACATCATTTACATCTGCAGTGAAAAGCTATTATATAGCTATTATATATAATATCAAAATAAAAGATAAAAAGTTTTATTTTCTGGAAGATACCTAATTAATAGCCCAGTTCATTCCCTCCTGGCTTTTACCCACCTCAGCTGCATCTGGTACCCAGCAACTCCCTTCCCTTTAAGAAAACACACACACACACACACACAGGAAGTGCTTAAATGGGGCCAGACTGTTGGCATGACAACAGAACAAACACAAACCCAATTGGAACTTGCTTCAAGGCCAATTTTGTTGCATTACAGCACTGGTTTGCCCGCTGGCATTCAGCCTGATCAGCTGGAACAGTGGGGGAAAAGGAGGTAAAATAATATAATAGGGCTGGGAACACCTCAAACCTTCAAAAAAGTCCCCCTACCACAGATATTCCCCAAGGTGTTTCTCTCAACAGGGCCTGAGCTGTTAGCAGCCAGTTCAAAAACCATTTTATGGCTCTGGATTATTTACAACACATGGAGTTTTGCTGGTGCTGAATATTTGCCAGGTACAATCTCAAGGTGACCAGACACCTATTCCTGAGTCCCGACCTAGAGGGTGCCTTCTAATTATCATTCTGTCCTTTATTGACAGTTGGGAGCAAAGTCAAGGCACGCCTAGTAACTGACTACTAACTACAGACTAGCAACAACCACCAAAGCCCCCCAACAACCTCCACTCAAGTTGTCATTGACATATTAAAGGGGTAATCCACCAAAAAATGAAAATTAATTCTGTCTTTAAATATGTTTTTTGAATGTCATTGTTAGAATGCTCCAAAATAAAAAAACTCCAACATAATTTAAAGATATACGTTAAGCTGATCAATGCAGATACAAACCCTGTAACATTAAATCAACCAGCAAAAACATATCATTTTCATACTACAGTCCTATATACTGTTCCTACACTGAACCAAACTCATCCAGGCCTTTCCCCATTTCATGGAAGGACAGCGGTATGTTGCAGCTGAGGATGCTGAGGTCTGTCAGCATAAATTTTACTGATATCACCTCCATCGGAGGCCAATAAAGCTGATTTATTATAAATACAGCTCCCTTGTGTTTACCGCACACATTCTTGTGTCTGCAACATCTTTCAAAGTGAGCACATGCAGGTGCTACGGCCTGTCTCGGTTGGGCAGACTCGAGCAGAGAGGTATCACAAAAACAGAAAACTTGGGATAGAAAGAAAACATAAATACAATGAATGCAGATATATGTATACAGTGAGCTTCAGATGTCCAAGACCACATTGAAAATCTGGGATTCAAAATCTGGAAATACACACTACAGTTCAAATGTTTGGGTTTGGTAAGATTGTTTTCATGTTTTTATAAGACATCAGGTTGCATTTATTTGAGCAATACAGTAAATACAGTAAATTGTGAAATATTATAACAAACTAAAATATTTTTTTTCTATTCTGTTTTTCTATATATTTAAAATGTTATATATTCCTGTAAAGCAAAGCTGAATTTCCAGCTTCATTACTCCGGTCTTCAGTGTCACATGTTCCTTCAAACATCATTCTTATTTGAATTGCTGATCAAGAAACACTTCTGAGTATCATCAATGTTGAGAACTGCGCATTTTTGTGGAAAACATGGTACTTTCATATTTTTTCTGTGCTCTTGTCTTGTCTTGGACTTTTAGTTTGTAGTTTTGTTTGGTTCCTGTTCCTGTTTCCCATGTGATTAGTTTAATGGTTTCCAGACATGTCTTAAGTCGTGTTCACCCCGTTTATATAAGCCTTTGTTTCCAGTGTTCATTTTCTGGTGTTGTCCAATGACGTATCAGCAATGGTCTCAGCTCTGTTGGCTTGTTTCCTGATGTTATCACGTTTTATTTTTTTCTTTTGGTTGTTATTATTATTGATAAAGTTCACCCATATTTGGATCTTGCTTCCCTCATTTCTGAGTGCAACCTTCTTTACACAACTACCGACCAACACAAATGGATCCAGCAGGTGAAAGCTTGTTTCATTAACAAGGGCAATTACCCCTGGTTGATTATTGCTTGGAGTTTTGGCCGAACGAGTCCTTCAGACATTGTTTTGGACAAGACTTAATAGGTCTATTAGGGACAATGTACCACTGGACTGGACTGTGTATTAAAGACAAGCCTGGTGGTCCCAAGTCTGGTGGCCTCAGTGTTCTCTAACCTGGTTGGTCCTAAGTCTGGTGTTCTCAGTGGTCCCTTTGAGGCAACTAGGTCACCTGTCTGTGTTCCCTGTCTGTTCTGCCATGGCTAAGAAGTTGTGCCCAAGTTACCTGTGTTCCATGCCTGCTTTGTCATGGTGGCCATCTCTGAGTTCCCAGTGTTCCCTCTCAGACTAAAGGGGCATGGCCTGTTCCATATCGACTGGCCCAGCCATGGTCTTCTGTGCTGTCAGCACCAATGTAGTGGGCTCATCCTCCTCCACCATCTCTGCCTTGTTCTTCTGCACTGTGGGCTCCACCATGGTCACCTGATACTTTCTGGTGCTCTCCATGTCTGCTGGCTTATCCTTGGTCTCCTGCTCCGCCTTGACCTCCATCTCCACTAGCTCAGCAATGGTCTCCTGCTCCACCGGTGCCACACTGCTCTTCTGCTGCCCCGCAGGCACCTCTCTGGTGTAGCCATGCCCTTCTGGCATCTCCTTGGTGTTCCCCTGCTACTTTGGCACCTCTCTGTTGTTCCCTTTCGCTGCTGCCTCCTCTTTCCCTTCTTTCCCTCTTTCCCTCCCTGCCCCGCTATAGGCTCCCTGGTGTTCTGTTGCCTCCTACTTCCACATGCTCCCTCTCTGGATTTAAGGGGCATAGCCTGTCCTGCCTAGACCAACCCTGCCATGGTTTTTTGCACTGTCAATACTGTTGTGGTATTCTCATCCATCTCCACTAGCCCCACCTTCAGCACTGTTGCCTCAACCATGGTCACCTGATCCACCCTGGAACTCTCCATCTCCACCAGCTCCATCTTGGTCTCCTGCTCTGCCTTGGTCTCCATCTCCACTGGCTATGCCTTGGTCTTCATCTCCACCAGCTCAACCTTGGTCTCCTGGAACCTCCCTGGTGTTCTCTTCCCCTCCAGGAACTCCCTGGTAGTCCCCTGCTCTGCCGGGTCATCCAGAGTTCTCCAGAACCACTTCCACCTCACAGTTCCACATTGGCTTCATTGGGTACAATGGCAGTTGTGTGTGTCTGTTAAGTCCACGAGACTGTAGGGTGTCCTATTCGTCATTTTAGCGTTCAAAAGGGTGCTCACGAGTGCCCCCTTTGCGGCTGCTATGCGCCCTCCATGCGCACTTCTGCTGAGCCCACAAGCCTGTGAGCTATGCAGCCAACTTCTACCCAGCAGACAAAGCTGCATTACGTCTCAAAAGTGTGGACTCAGAGGAAGACCGTGAGGGTTTTAGGGTGCCATTTGGTACAGGGCCTTTGAGTTCCCTGTGTTCTCTCTCTGAACTAAAGGAACATGGCCTGTCCCACCTCAACCAGCCCTGCCATGGTCTTCTGTGCTGCCAGCTCCACCATGGTCACTTGATCCACCCTGGTGTTCTTAATCTCTGCCGGCGAAGCCTTAGTTTCCCACTCTGTGTTAGTCTCCATCTCTAACGGCTCATCCTTGGTCCCATGCTCCATCAGTGCCACCCTGGTGTTGGCCTGCCCTGCTGGCACCTCCCTGGTGTACACCTGCTTCATTGGCACCTCTCTGTTGTTCTCCTGCTCTGCTGCCTCCTCTTTCCCTTAATTCCCTGTACAGGGGCACCTGGACCGACCCTGCTATGGTCTTCTACACTGCCAGCTGTGCCTTGATCGTCAGGGTTGTCGGCTCCACCATGGTCACCTGATCCCCATGGTACTTTCTAGCTCTGTCTTGCTTTGATCAAATGAATAGTGCCTTGGTGAGTATAAGAGACTTCTTTCAAAAACAATAAAACAAATCTAATTCCAAACTTTGGCAGGTAGTGTTGGTAGTGTATGTTCAATTACATGTGAAAAATCAAGACATACAAGTTGTGGCTATGCTCATTGTAATGCTTTAAAGGATTAGTTCACTTTCAAATTAAAATTTCCTGATAATTTACTCATCCCATGTCATCCAAGATGTTTACGTCTTTCTTTCTTCAGTCGAAAAGAAATTAAGGTTTTTGATGAAAACATTCCAGGATTATTCTCCTTATGGTGGACTTCAACTGTGGACTACAGTTTCAGTGCAGCTTCAAAGGGCTCTACACGATACCAGACGAGGAATAAGGGTCTTATCTAGCGAAACAATCGGTCATTTTCTAAAAAAAAAATGTATATGCTTTATAAACAGAAATGCTCCCCTTGCACTGCTCTGCGATGCGCGTCCACAACTTCGCGTAATACATAATCACACTGAAAAGGTCACGCGTAGGCGGAAGTACCGACTCAGTGTTTACAAGTCGAACGTGCAAAGACTAAGGCTACGTCCACACGAAGCCAGAGCTTTCCCTATCCGATCTTTTTTTTCCCCCTCGTCTCAAGAAATATCTGCGTCCACACGAAACCACAAAACCGACACAAAACGATGTAGTATACATGCCAGACCAGTATGTGGCGCTGTAATTCTCCCACAGAGATACACTAAAAACGGAGAAGAAGACTTGGACTATGGCATAAACCTTGCACGCTGGTATACAAACAAACATGGAACAATACATTTATTAATCTGTGTTAATGTTAGTTAATAAAAAGACAATCTTTCAGTGTTTGTTCATGTTTTTATTGCTCTTGATGTAGCGGTGTCTGACTAGGGGCGAGACGTGGGCTGATGACGGCATCGTTTCAGAAAATATACGGATTCGCTTTTCACACGGATTTGCTGTTCTTTATTTCTGTCATACACAGTAGCTATATACC
Source organism: Sinocyclocheilus anshuiensis (assembly GCF_001515605.1). Classification (NCBI taxonomy): domain Eukaryota; kingdom Metazoa; phylum Chordata; class Actinopteri; order Cypriniformes; family Cyprinidae; genus Sinocyclocheilus; species Sinocyclocheilus anshuiensis. The sequence goes on along the minus strand of NW_015547660.1, from coordinate 78,917 downwards.
TACAGTAACATTTTGGCTTATGTCTAAAGAAGATATATTAAGTATGGTCTTTATATTAAATAATCTTTTTACTTTGAATGAAAGCTCTTTGGGAAAGTTTTTTTTTTAATTTAAGGTCTAAACATAAATATAATTTGAGGAAAATGTTTTTTAGTATGTGAAAAAAAACATTGCTGTCTCTAAGTTGTAAACTTAAACTCACAATATGTGAGTTTGAATATGTATATACTTTTTTCTAGGCTTTTTTGTGAGATCCATCTGCAAGACACATTTATCAGTCTTAACGTGTACAGTCATGGACAAAATTTTGGCAGTGACATAAATTTTGTGTTTTGCAAAGTTGGCTGCTTCAGTTTTTGTAGATTATATTTCCACATGTGTCTATGTGGAAAAACAATGATAAGCGTATCATAAGGTTTAAAGCCTTTTATTGGCAAAAAATTACAATGAGTCAATATTTACAGTGTTGACCCTTGTCCTTCATAACCTCTGCAGTTCGCTCTGGCATGCTGGATATTAGCTTCTGGGCCAAATCCTGACTGATGGCGATCCATTCTTGCGTTATTAGTTCTCGGAGTTGATAACAATTTGTGGGCTTCTGCTTGTCCACTGGCCTTTTGAGGACTGACCACAGGTTCTCTATGGGATTGAGATCCTGGGAGTTGCCTGGCCACGGATCCAAAATTTCAATGTAATGATCTTTGAGCCACTTCTGCATTCGCCTTTTCTTTTCCGAACAATCGATTTTCCAGATGTCCCAAACAGTCGGAAGGGAGCTTCATCAGAGAAAATAACTTTGCACCAGTCTTCTGCTGTCCAATCCTTGTATTTCCTGCAGAATTTCAGTCTGTCCTTGACGTTTTTCTTGAATAGAAGTGGCTTCTTTGCTGCCCTTCTTGACACCAGGCCGTTGTCCAAAAGTCTTGGCCTCACTGTGCGTGCAGATGCTCTCACACCAACCTGCTGCCATTCCTGAGCAAGCCCTGCACTGCTGGAGACACGATTCCATAGCTACCTGAAGACTTCTTCACTGCAGTCGAACCTCTCTCCTTGAAGTTCTTGAAGATCCGGCAAATGGTTCTTTCAGATGCAATATTCTTTGTAGCAATTTTCTTGCATATGAGGCCATTTTGATGCAAATCGATGATGGCTGCACGTGTTTCTTTGGAGGTAACCATTGCTAACAAGAACACAATGATTGGAAGCGCTTCCCTCCTTTTATAGCAATCTGTCTGCTCTTACAATCTAATTAGTATGATAGTGATTTCACCCGACTAGTACTCATTCACACTTTCACATGTGCTGCTGATATGATTAGTCAATTAATGTTAGCTGGTCATTTTGTGTCAGGATCAAAAAACAATGTAATTTGTTTTGTTTGTTTTTTTGTGATTTTTTTGGCCAATGAAGATTTTAGCGATTATTTAAAATGCATCTGATCACTCTACACAATAATCTAGAAACAAATGCAACACCTGCTGAGTGGCATTAAACAGCTTGAAAGATCAAAGATAATTTTTAATATAACTCCGACTGGATTTCGTCTGAAAGAAGAAAGTCATATACACCTAGGATGACTTGAGGGTGAGTAATTTATGGGCTGATTTTCATTTTTGGGTGAACTAACCCTTTAAGCAGCAAACTTTGCAAAACACAAAATTTACGTCACTGCCAAAACTTTTGGCCATGACTGTAATTTGGTGTACGTTGACGGTACATGGTAGGAATGAGTTGGATGGAAGGTGCTAGATAGAGAAAAGAGGTAGATAGCAAGTGGAGATATTTAAAGTCTCCTCACTGTGTTATACGTCCTCTAAAGTGCATGGTGTCAATGGCAGCTTTTCAGCAAGATGGATAACAACACTATGGCCAGGCTTTTATCGGCCTCCCAGGAGCTAAACACAAAAGATACCAGCCATTGCATGGACACATGGGGATGTATGCATTTATCCATGGCTGCTGGCAAATGAAAGTGCTGGCTGTGCTTTTGGCTAACAAGATAGTTGGTTTGTGAACAGAAATGTGTTGTACAAACATACACTCTAAAAAATGCTGGGTTAAATACAACGCAGCGCTGGGAAAAATATGGACAAACCCAGCGATTTGGTTGTTTTGACCCAGCGGTTGGGTTACTGCCGAGAAGGTTGGGTTAAACATTTAACCCAACTGTTGGTTGAAAACAACCCAATCACTGGGTTTGTCCATATTTTACCCAGTGCTGCGTTGTATTTAACCCAGCATTTTTTAGAGTGTAAACTTGAGCAGAAACCAGACCATATAATACTGACACGCGAATCAGTGAAGAAGAAAAAAAACACACAACAACAACAGAAAGCATATTTACACTGTCTGAATCGTTCACTATCCCCCTATCTACACAATGTGCCATTTTCCATATAGAAAATAGTAAATGTGTGAACAAGTGACCAATTTCAGAAGCAGCTTTTGCGTTTTCTTTTAACAAAGCATTTGAATGGACAGATAATATGAAGTGTAGAATTATTGATCTGTATTGGTTGATTTATATTGATCTTTATAATCAATAAGCTAATTATAAAATGCAATTTTTTTGTCATTTTTAGGAGCACACTAGCTTATAAGCTAACATATTAATGCTAAAAGCTACAAAACATCTATTTTTATTTCATGCGGACTTTTCATTCTCTTCCCTTTTTTTTACTTCTAGCTTATACTACTCCAGTTTAAAGCCTAATTTTAAACAGCTATGACATCAGATTTTTATATAGTCTAAGATTGAAAATCATTTTGCTGCACACATGATGTCAAGACAATCTTTTGATAAAGTGGTTTGGTTCAGTTCTGCGAGTAAAAAAATCAGGATCTAAAACAGATACTGGCCATATGTCTATGGCAATATAAAGCGTCTTGACATTGAACTCAATCATGTCCAACATGGACAACTTAAGTGTTATAAATCTTGCAACATGCTTAAAGACAAGCAGAAACTAAGTTGAAAGTAATAATTCCTCCTGCCTCCTTGCTCATAGTTAAACTATTAGTAATTTTCAGTATATATTTAGCAAATTAACGCATAGGATCGATATGTTTATGCAAGGATTCATCTTCCAACATCAGTATTGAAAGCAGTCAATCTGCCCATTTCTAACAAAAGGAAAATTTTTGTGTTGCTTTTTAGAGAAATCTCTTAGATAATGGGTTTGACTAGGCTAAAGTAGAGGCAGCTGTCCAGATTCCTGAGGAGATGTATAATCATCCTATGATGTGTATAATTATATCTTGGATGTCAAAAAACAGAAGGCCGAGAGGACAGCGAGTAGTGACAAGACACATTTATTGTTTTTTTGTTATTTTTCTTTTTTTTAACACAAGAAGCATTATCTCTCTTGCTCTTTTATGTCTTCATTGTAGTGTACATTTCAAAACCCAAAGTTCCTGCCCATCTAAAAACTAAACTGCAAAAACAGCTAAGTCTGTGCAGCTCTGTGACGTCACACACAATGCATCAGCATAACCGCCCACATTTACACAGAAATGACACCTATTGAGTGATAAGAAACTTGGCCGACCCAGTCAGGGTGAAGTACAGTATTATCAGCAGTTTTTGCATTGCTCAATAGCTAATTACCCTCCTCCATCCCCAGCTCCTTCTCTGTCAGTCGGGATTCAGCCTTCTGATTATCCTTTGAATCAGGCTAATTCTAAAATGTGTACATAAAATTATTTAACTTTAACGATATCTGCAATACATTTATGTTGGTTCTGTTCTGTTTACCCTGGGGGGGTTATCGCTGCTCTCCCTGCTCTCATCCATGCTAGGCTGCATGGATGCGCAGGGAGTTCTTGCCCAGAACAGAACCATACCGCCAATCCAAACTGTATGCTAATTGTCAATCATCTTTAACGATAGTGGTCCTGACAGAAATAGTGAAAACTGGAGAGGTGAACAGAATAACTAATGGTTTCAGTAAAATGTGGCTTCTCAACGTTTCTCTGCCTTGTGCCACTCCTGGCTAGATGAAGCTTGGCAGATCCTTCTGAAGAATCCAAAAACTAGACTCAACTCTTAGACTTTGTCTGTGGTGTGGAGAATATTCTAAAGGATTGTAAAGCAATACTCATTTATCTTTATTATTAATTGATTATTACTAATTTATCAGTATTAATAATAGATTATTACTCATTTATCATTATAAGTAACAAATTATTACTCATTTATCCTTATTAAAACACATTATTAGTCATTTATCATTACTAATAAGTTGTTATTGCTCATTTATCATAATAAATTTACATTTACATTTAGTCATTTAGCAGACGCTTTTATCCAAAGCGACTTACAAATGAGGACAATGGAAGTAATCAAAATCAACAAAAGAGCAATGATATGCAAGTGCTATAACAAGTCTCAGTTAGCTTAACGCAGTAAACATAGCAAGTTTTTTTTATTATATAATAAATAAAAATAAAACAGAAAGAATAGAAAAAGAATAGAGCAAGCTAGTAAACTACTCCAGTAAAGTACAGATACTTGAAAAATTTACTTAAGTACAGTAACGAAGTAAAACTACTCCGTTACTGTCCACCACTGCTTTTATCCAAGGGACAAATGAGGACAAAGGAAGCGATCAAAATCAACAAAAGAGCAATATGTCTATGTGACTATGTGAATATGAGACTATGACAAGTCTCAGTTAGCCTAACGCAATACACGTAGCACTTTTTTTTATTATATAATAAATAAAAAGAAAACAGACCGAATAGAAAAGAAAAGAGCAAGCTAGTGTTAGAGGCCTTTTTTGCTTTTGTTAATTGTATAATAAACAAAAATAAAACAAACAGATAGAATACAAAAAGAGTAGAAAAGCTAGTGTTAGTTTTTTTTTTAAGAAAACAAGCAGTAAATGAATAAAGTGCAAGTCTAAAAGGGACAAGTTTTTTTTTTTAAGAATATAATTAGAATAGAGAGTGTTAGAGTTAGAGGGTCAACTGAAGATGGAAGAGATGTGTTTTTAGCCGATTCTTGAAGATGGCAAAGGACTCAGCTGCTCGGATTAAGATGGGCAGGTCATTCCACCAGGAGGGAACATTTAATTTAAAAGTCCGTGAAAGTGATTTTGTGCCTCTTTGGAATGGCACAATAATGCGCCGTTCACTTGCAGAACACAAGCTTCTAGAGGCCACATAAATGGGTGCAGAGCCAGTGGTGGTTTTGTAGGCAAACATTAATGCCTTGAATTTTATGCGAGCAGATATTGGTAGCCAGTGCAAATTGATAAACAGAGGTGTGACGTGCATTCTTTTTGGCTCATTAAAAATTAATCTTGCTGCCACGTTCTGGATTCATTGTAAAGGTTTGATAGAACTGGCTGGAAGAATTGCCAAGAGAGCATTGCAATAGTCCAGCCCGGATAGAACAAGAGCTTGAACAAGGAGTTGTGAAGGATGTTCCAAAAGAAAGGGCCTGATCTTCTTGATGTTGAATAAAGCAAATCTGCAGGACCGGGCAGTTTTAGCAATGTGGTCTGAGAAAGTCAGCTGATCATCAATCATAACTCCAAGGTTTCTAGCTGTTTTTGAAGGAGTTATGGTTGATGTGCCTAACTGGATGGTGAAATTGTGATGTAACGATGGGTTTGATGGAACCACAAGCAGTTCTGTCTCAGCAAGGTTAAGTTGAAGGTGATGGTCCTTCATCCAGCAAGAAATGTCTGTTAGACAAGCTGAGATGCGAGCAGCTATCGTCAGATCATCAGGATGGAATGAGAGGTAAAGTTGAGTGTCATCAGCATAGCAGTGATATGAAAAAACATGTTTCTGAATGACAGAACCTAGTGATGCGATGTAAACAGAGAAGAGAAGTGGTCCAAGAACTGAGCCCTGAGGCACCCCAGTAGTTAGATGTTGCGACTTGGACACCTCAGCTCTCCAAGATACCTTGAAGGACCTATCTGAGAGGTAAGACTCAAACCACTGGAGTGTGGTTCCTGAGATGCCCTTTGCCAATAAGGTTGACAGGAGGATCTGATGGTTAATCGTGTCAAAAGCAGTGGACTGATCCAGCAAGTTAAGTATTGAAGATTTGGAATCTGCTCTTGCCAGTCTTAGGGCTTCAACAACTGAGAGCAAGGCAGTCTTGGTTGAATGTTCACTTCTGAAACCAGACTGGTTGTTGTTGAGGAGGTTGTTCTGTGTGAGAAAGGCAGAGACTTGGTTGAACACAACTCGTTGAAGTGTTTTTGCAATGAATGGAAGAAGGGAAACCGGTCTCTAAAAGAGATGGGTTAAGGGTGGGTTTCTTAAGTAGTGGGGTTATACGAGCCTGTCTAAATGCTGAGGGAAAAACACCAGTGTGAAGGGATGTGTTAATGATGTGAGTGAGTGCATGTACATCTGCAGGAGAAATAGCTTGAAGGAGATGAGATATACAATAATATACAATATATATATATAAAAAATACAAACGTAGTTAAACAGAAAATTGTCAATAGTTAACAAAAGATTGTACTAAAGCAAATAAATAAATAAAGCATTAGTACTCATTAGCATTCGTTTATCATTATAAATGATATATGATTGCTAAACAGAACTGGGCAGTAACTGATTACATGTAGTCTGGATTATGTAATCAGAAAGTAACTCTCAAGCAATTAGACCATGTATGAAACAAATAATCACGCAAGTTACTGGTGATTAATAGCTGTGAAACACTATGTCATCATCACATCCAGTGACTCTTAGTAACTGTTGATTCTGGATGTCTTGGCAATAATATTTCAAACCTGGAAGGCTCTGGGTGTGTCATGTCACTGCTGTTGTATGCTTATGTAATGCAGGGATTCCCAAACGTTTTTGTCTGCCAAACACCTGTAACATGAAGTATTCATTTGAAATATTTCTGAGGAAGGTAATATGGTCACATTTGGTAAACAAATAAAATATTTATGTAATCTAATGTCATTTTTAATGCTTTTTATGAAGTTGATATTTAAAAAAATCTGAATGTATTTTCTTTCTCTTTGCTTTTTTATATAAATATGGTATGTTTAATAGTCAGTTTAAAACAAGTTTGATAAAAAAAAGTAATCTAAAAGTACTCTAAAAGGTAGTCAGAATACATTACCTAAAGTGAGTAACCTAGATGATGTTACTAACTACAGTTCCCCTTCAGGATCTCGAGCTGCGTCGGAGAACGCTTTGGGAATTCCCCCAGCGTGACCACGCTCTGAATCACATGTGTATTCAGTCCAATGGAAGGGCGAGACGTCATAGGCGGGTGACGTAACGACCAGGAAGCTATAAAAGCATGTGAGGTGGAACGCTTTCATCAGTGAGGCGTCAGCTTTCTGTCATTCAGCGAAGCGCTCTGTGTTGTGTCAGTCAAAATCTCTGTTGTGAGTTTTATTTGGTGTTGTTTGTCAAAAAGAAAGTAGAAACAATGTCTAAGGCCACAGAGAAAACAAAATATAAGGGCGAAAGGGAACAGCGTTTCAGGTTGTGTGTTCCTCCCTGCCCTCGCTACATCACGAGCGGGGATACACACAGTCTGTGCGTTGTTTGCTTGGGGGCGAAGCAAAGGGCCGACTGCCCGCATTGTGAGCAAATGTCATTGCGCTCGCTTCGCTCCCGGAAGGCTCTCTTTGAGGAGGGAGCCTTCACCAGCGTTCCTCGCGGTGCTGGTCCCGTTTCAGCCGAGGCTGAGTGGCGGCTGCATTCGTGGGGTTCGCAATTGAATTTGGCGGAGGGAATGGAGACGGGCAAGTCCCTATCACCTTCCTCACCCGCCAGATCCAGTGCCCGCTCTCTGGGATCGGAAGCCCGCGCTGCGGTTTCTTCCCCCCGAGGAACGGGCTCGATGCTCCGCCTATCTTCCTCCGAGGAGGTTGATGTGGAGGGCGTCGATGAGGATTCGCCCCCTTACTCAGCCCAGTATGAGGAGTTGTTGGAGGTGGTTACTCATACCGTGGCTAAGTTAAATATCGATTGGCCTGCCGAGAAACAGGCTGAACCGCAGAAAAGCAAGCTAGACGAACGCTTTCTGCGGAGTAAGCTGCCACCTCCACGCCTACCGTTCTTCCCTGATCTCCACACCGAGGTGTCGAAATCATGGGCTAGACCGTTCTCATCATGCTTGTTTACCCCCGTGACATCTTGCTTGGTGGGCAAGGGGTATACGGCGGCAGGTCAGGCTGGTGCGTGTCTGCATACCATGGCGGTGTTACAGGCTTACCAAGCCGACCTGCTAAAAGAGTTAGAGGAAGGCGAGGAAATAAAAACACACAATATTGCAGAGCTTCGTAGGACCGCTGATTTGTCTCTCCGCGCCACCAAAGAGGGCACCACCTATGGCAGCTCTAGTGGCAGCGGAGAGGCATCTCTGGTTGACCCTGTCCGATATTAAAGACTAGGCCGATATTAAAGACTAGCAGTGTGGTAGGTCTTTCAGGGTGGCTTGGGGAGGGGAGGGATCCAAAGCACATCAACTTGTCACTGGGGTTCCTCAGGGATCAGTTCTTGGACCCCTCCTCTTCTCCATATACACAACATCACTGGGTCGCATCAT
>NW_015547660.1:68843-69830 GCF_001515605.1 Sinocyclocheilus anshuiensis | reverse complement strand
TATCCCCCAATTGTAAGTCGCTTTGGATAAAAGCGTCTGCAAAATGACTAAATGTAAATGTAAAATGTAAAGAAAAGGATAGGGTCTTCCTCATGGACGCCCCGCTTGCGCCTTCTGGCCTGTTCGGTGACGCCGTCAATTCCGTCATCGACAGGTACCAGGAGGCCCGTAAACAGGCAACGGCGTTCCAGCAGTTCCTCCCTCGCCGTTCTCTAGCTCCGGGGGCTGCTGGGTGGGAGCAGCCCTCGCCGTGTACCTCCTCCTCCTCATACCATGAGCAACAATAGCAGAGCGTCACTTCTCGCGCTCCCCCTCAACGAGACCGGGGTCAGCGGCACTCTAGGTCGGGGGCTTCGCAGTCGAAGCCCGATCTGAGGGTCGTGCTTCAAAGGACGTCCTCGACCAAAAGGCCCTGACATAAGAAGTTCAGGACCTTTGAGGGTGGCCCCTACTGGGGAAGAGCAGGGTGCACCGCATCGTACTGTGTCCGTTTCTCCTCAGTGCCCTTGGGAGATCTTTCTGCCAACCCTGCCACCAACGGTGCTTCAGGGAGCAGCAGTCTCCAGCGAGCGCTTCCCTCAGTCTTTTCCGCCCGGAAACGTAGCGGGGTCTCCAGAGCAGCTAGTTCGGCCGTCTCCTGCTGGTCCTCCGCTTCAGGGCACTGAATTAGCAGCTACAAGTACACCGGAGGCCAGTCTCGAGAGACTGGTTCCCTTAGTAGACTATTTAGCAGCGTGGAAGCTACTGCCAAATGTGTCTCGTTGAGTCCTGCATACTGTAGAGAAAGGCTATCGCATTCAGTTCGGCGCTCCTCCACCACCGTTCAACAGGGTCTTTCCCACACTCGTGGGCCCCGAGCAGGGTCTGGTATTAGAACAGGAAGTGAATACTCTCTTAAGGAAGGAGACCATTGAGGTGGTCCCTCCTCATGACAGGGATTCATTGTTCCAAATAAGGATGGGGGGCTGCATCCCATTTTAGATCTAC
>NW_015547660.1:63689-68598 GCF_001515605.1 Sinocyclocheilus anshuiensis | reverse complement strand
TAAGTTCAGAATGCTCACCATCAAGCAAGTTGTGTCTCAGATCAGGTCAGAGGACTGGTTTGTTACGATAGATCTAAAAGACGCATACTTTCATGTCTCCATCCTTCCTCATCACAGGAAGTTCCTAAGATTTGCTTTCAGGGGCGAAGCGTACCAATATCGGGTTCTTCCTTTCGGCCTTGCACTCTCACCCCGCACTTTCACGAAGTGTGTGGATGCTGCTCTGGCTCCCCTGCGACTCCAGGGCATCCGCATACTGAATTACATCGACGATTGGTTGATTTTGGCTCAATCAGAGCAGATGGCGGTTCGACATCAAGATGTCGTTCTTGCTCACATGAAAGAATTGGGGTTAAGACTAAACACCAAGAAAAGTGTGCTTCCTCCATTTCAGAGAACCACTAATCTGGGCGTGGTGTGGGATTCGACCATGATGCAGGCACAGTTATCTCCTGCTCGGATCGAGTCAATCCTCACTGCAGTTGTGAGAGTCAGAGAAGGCCGGTCGGCCAGAGACTCATTGTCAAGCAGTTTCAGAAACTGCTGGGTCTGGTGGCAGCTGCGTCCAACGTGATACCTTTTGGCCTGCTGTACATGAGACCCCTACAGTGGTGGCTCAAGACCAAGGGGTTCTCCCCGAGGGGAAGCCCGCTTTGCATGATCAAGGTCACGCAGTGATGCCTACGTGTCTTGGACATGTGGAAGACGCCTTGGTTCTTGTCTCAGGGCCCAGTGTTGGGAGATCCTTGTCGCTGCGTAACGCTAGCGGCAGATGCGTCCCTCACCGGTTGGGGTCTGTGGAGTGGTCGCCATCTCACGTGGCACATCAACTGCCTGGAGATGCTGGCCGTGTTTCGAGCTCTAAAACACTTCCTCGCAGACCCGTTCGCGCCCCTTGTACAAGCTGGCGCACCAGATCCTTGTGTGGTCCCAGGGCAAACTCCTTTCGCTGAGAGCAGTACATATTCCTGGGCATCTGAATATGGGAGCAGACATCCTGTCGAGGCAGGGGCCGAGGCCCAGGGAATGGAGGCTTCATCCCGAGGTGGTGAAGCAAATATGGAGAATTTTTGGCCAGGCTCAGCTGGACTTGTTTGCGACTCAGATGACATCGCACTGTCCCCTCTGGTTCTCTCTGACTCATCCAGCTCCGCTGGGGCTGGATGCCATGGTACAGACTTGGCCGAGGCTTCGTCTGTACGCCTTTCCCCCGAATGCTCTGCTCCCAGGAGTTCTGGAGAGAGTGTGCCGGGACGGCGTCCGTCTGCTGCTAGTAGCCCCATTCTGGCCGGGCCGAGTATGGTTCTCGGACCTGATTCCCTTCTCGACTGCTCTCCATGGGAGATTCTCGTCAGGAGGGATCTCCTCTCACAGGCGGAGGGTACGATTCTCCACCCCCGCCTGGAGCTGTGGAAGTTATGGGTGTGGCCTCTGAGGGGGCACAACTCGTAGCTTCCGGTCTCTCAACCGGATCAGGAAATTGTATGCCTTGAAGTGGAAACTTTTCACTTCTTGGTGCGGAAATCGCCAACTCGACCCAGTTAACTGCCCGGTTGGTACAGTGCTGGAGTTCCTGCAGGCCCGTCTCTCTGCAGGGTTGACCCACTCCACCCTGAAGGTCTACGTGGCGGCCATTGCGGCCTACCACGCCCCTCTCGGTAGTCAGTCGGTGGGCAAACACCCCCTAGTTACACCATCTCTGCAAGCCTCCCTTCGAGCCTATTGAAGAGATCTCTGATCGCTTTCTCTTGATTAAGACTGTGTTTCTTTTGGCTATTTCTTCTCTAAAGAGAGTTGGGGATCTGCAGGCCCTCTCAGTGGCCCCTTCTTACTTAGACTTTGCGCCCGGCTTGGCCAAAGTTTTTCTCTACCCTCGAGCGGGTTATGTTCCTAAAGTCCCCTCTGTCACACCACAGCCTATTGTACTTCAGGCCTTGCTTAACTGTGTGTGCCCAGTGCGAGCACATGTCCACAGAGCTGCCCTGTGGAGAAAGGCGGACCAACTGCTTGTTTGCTATGGTCCCCCTAAGAGAGGTCTTCCTGCTACTAAACAGACCCTCAGCCGGTGGATAGTTGATGCCATTTCTAATGCATATGAGTCCTCTGATCTCCCCTCGCCATTGGGGGTCAAGGCTCACTCGACTCGAGGTATGGCGGCCTCCAAGGCCTTCTTGACAGGTGTGTCCATGCAGGACAGCTGCAACGCAGCGGGATGGCCCATGCCCCTCACGTTTGTCAGATTTGATGGCCTAGATATGCGAGCCACTCCTGGCTCTTCTGTTCTCTCGTCCTAGCTGTGCTCTTCCACACTAGGCAGGGATTTGCAAGTCTGGTGGCATGGGTATACTCATATCCAAAGCGTTCTCCGACGCAGCTCGAGTTCCTGAAGGGGAACATCTCCAGGTTACGTATGTAACCATGGTTCCCCGAAGGGAACAAGATGCTGTGTCTCAGGGCCATACTTCCGGCATCCCTGCGAGCGCTTGCTTCATTCCTAGAAGCTGACGGCGGTTCCACCTCACGTGCTTTTATAGCTTCCTGGTCGCTATGTCACCCACCTATGACGTCTCTCCCTTGCATTGGACTGATTACACATGTGATTCAGAGCGTGGTCACGCTGGGGGCGTTCCCAATGCGTTCTCCGATGCAGCGTCTTGTTCTCTTCGGGGAAATGGAAGCGTCAGCACAAGTTCTACTAGGACTTAATGCTACGTCACATATTACAATTAGATCTAGCCAATCGGCACTCAACACGAGGAATATAAAAGCCCTCTACTCACCCTTCATTGTGTTTGCAGATACTGCCGCTGTCGTTTCCCTCCATCCTCCCCACCACCACCAGGTTGGCCCCGTCCATGCGGGGGTAGGCTCCGCCCTGCCTTCGTCTTCGGCAGGAATAGCTGGAATCTACGATGTCTGATTCAAGCTACGGATGGGGCCTACGCCAAAATAATTCTGTTCTTTGTATTGGTTTTGTAAATAAATACTTTGGAGTTCTATATTCACCTCCTGAGTCTTTCTGGTAGAACCATGGTTACATATGTAACTTGGAGACGTTTTCATCATGTAATCTGTAATTAGTAACTGACTACGAATTAGAAGTCATTATTTTTGATAAGCGAGTGGTCAATAGTACAGTTTGTACTGTAGTGTCTATGCATTATGTGGATGTTATTCAGTGATATTCGTCTTGTGAATGTAAGATCAAATTGAGGCCAGTGGCCAAACGTAGGATACTTCCAGGAAATGTTGTAACATTATCCTTTCTCCAGCAATTTTTGTCCATTTTTCCTCGTTTTCCCAAAGCTGAAGTCACCAGTGGCTAGGAGTCATGGTCAGATCTGTGTGTTGGAGCAGCTCAATGGCAGGTATAATCCTAATGGCAGAACAGTCGTTAATTTTTCACTGCAATTCTTACACCATGCAGTCAAGTTTCCTTTGATTCTCTGTAGTCCTGTTCTCAGAGTGAACAAGGCTTGTGAAAAGATTTTATTTTTTTTTAACTCAATCACTGATAGATGTCTTCCTGGTGTCATTTATCATTTTTGAACCTGAACACATTTTCCTAATATAACAACATTTAAAAAAAAAATCCATGTTGAAATTGTTGCTTTATTTGCTTTTCTTTGATTGCTTGGTGCAACATTCCCAGTTTATTTGTTGAGTTTTCCTCTAAACACCCATTGAAGCAGGAAGACTTTAGCAATTCAGCATCTTATTGGCCTATTTGTCTCACAAGGCAATGATAATATTTATTCATAGGTGGTGGTTTGATTCATGGGCACTGCATACCACATGACTTGGTGGTCTACACGTATAATCACAGAATATGGGTCCCATGGTCAAATTATGGGTCCCAAATCGTGCTTTGCTTGCAAACATCCAGACAAATGTACAATTCCAATACAATACCGTCCAAACCGCTCTACAGACGATGCAATTTCCTCCACCCTCCACCTGGCTCTTACCCACCTAGAAAATAAAGACTCCTATGTTAGAATGCTGTTCATCGACTTCAGCTCAGCATTCAACACAATAATCCCACAACAGCTCATCAATAAACTAAACCTGCTGGGCCTTAGCAATTCCCTCTGTAATTGGATCCTGGACTTTCTATCTGGAAGACCTCAGTCAGTCCGTGTCGGCCACAACACCTCGAGCACTACCACACTGAGCACAGGTGCCCCACAAGGCTGTGTGCTGAGCCCGCTGCTCTTCACGCTGCTGACCCACGATTGCACTGCCAAGACATTTCGTTCCACTGTACGTCCCCACATGCAGCAGAATGACAATGAAGCTCAACTTGGCTTGACTTGAATTCTGGAACTTGTGGTTTGTCTCTACTGCATGATCACCTGTGCTGTATACTTTGTGCATGACCTTGAGAGAACTGTTACACACATCTCCACAGCTCCAGACTTTGGATGAATACTTCAGCTTTCAGCCTCAAAATGGACATTAAAATAATCCAGCTCATCCGGCAGATGTGCAGATGGCTGGTTGTATTTCTCTGATTTATGATTGCCTCAGGCCCCTGCTATGTAGTATGACCTAGTGTGTCATTTGATTTTATGATGACATATTAAAGGTGATAGGATTTTTTAATGTTAATATAATTTGTCTTATCCCAGCTGTTATACAGATACAGAGACTATGAGCAAGTCATTCCTAGGCTGAATACTTAGGTTGTAAATACTTCTGAAAAGAACCTTATGTGGAAATTGGAAAGTGGATTGTGTTGAGGTTATTATTATAAATTAATTCAAGTTTAATTCAAGTTTATTTGTATAGCGCTTTTCACGATACAAATTGCTGCAAAGCAACTTTACAGCAAATTAAGTTTCTACAATATTTAGTGGTAGCTTATCAGTGGTGACTGTCAGTTAATGTACATATGGCAGAAATGTAC
>NW_015547660.1:52234-63619 GCF_001515605.1 Sinocyclocheilus anshuiensis | reverse complement strand
TGATACAAGGAAATGGTCAGTAACATCATCACTTTGAGGTACGATATCTATATCAGTAAGATCAATTCCATGCGATATAATTAAATCTAACGTATGTTTAAAACGATGAGTGGGCCCGGTGACGTTTTGCTTGACTCCAAAAGAGTTTATTAGGTCTACTGATATAAACATTTGTGAAAATTACTTATTATCTTCTCTCTGGGTTCTTTGTGTCAACCTGAAGAAATCTCTTCAACTGCACATTTTCTTAGATTAAAGGAGAGGTCTGTTGTGGTGGTTGATGTTTAGAAAATAATTTCTAATCTCATCTCATTACAAGCCTCTTTGCTCAGGGGTAAAAAGAAGTTAGCAATACCTGAGCAGAATACAGGTGCATCTCAATAAATTAGAATGTCGTGGAAAAATTCCACGAGTTTCACAATTTGAGTTGAATTACTGAAATAAATGAACTTTTCCACGACATTCTAATTTATTGAGATGCACCTGTAATACTGTTAGCAAACATCTTGATGCCGTTGAAAGCAGCATTTAGATTAATATGTAAATACACTATATGGACAAAAGTATTGGGACACACCTATTAATTACTGAATTCAGGTGTTACACTCAGAATCATTTTTTCAATCAGAGCTTAAAGAAATGGGTTTCCATGTCCGGCAACTGCATGCAAGCCTCACATCAGCAAATACAATGGCAAGCGTTGGATGGAGTGGAGTAAAGTATGGCACCTCTGGACTCTGGAGCAGTGGAAACCAGTTCCGTGGAGTGACCATTCACACTTTTTGTCTGTCTCACGGGCGAGTCTGGGTTTGGTGGATGCCAGAAGAACGTTACCTGCCTGACTGCACTGTGTCAACTGTAAATATTGGTGGAGGAAGGATAATGGTATGGGGCTATTTTTCAGGGGTTGGGCTTGGCCCCTTAGATCCAGTGAAGGGAAATGCTTAATGCTTAATGCTTCAGTGTACCAAGATATTTTGCCTGACCTCGACCCTCAACCCGTCAGCCTGTCAGAGCTAAAAGAGCTGGCTGCTTCGTCGTTACACTGTGTCTCATTTACGAAACAGTCTAAAGTTAAATGCACATGGGTCACGACGAGGCGTTCCCCATAGCGACACCTAGAGGACGCAGTTCGAAGTTCCCATAAAAGGGAACATATAATACTTCAATGTGATCCATGATAGAATTAAAAATAAAACCCCTTGTTTCTTATGTCCTTCTGAAGTCCATACAGAGACGCAAACAAGCTGTTTAAACCGAATGCATAAAAGCAAATGTTCTTTTGCTTTTTCATTTGTCCTGTTGTCAACAGACTCAAGCGCATGAAATATGTCATAAATTGAAAGGGCATCTGTATACTGTATCCAGTGTAGACGGCGTTAGTGATTATAATGGGTTCTGTTTGCTTTTGATGCAACGTTTGCATCAGGTTAAGCCGTGGACATCCCTGTTGTGTGATCATTTATAACTACCCTTACCAAAAAGTAGTATACTTCAAGTTTATCTGATTAAGTATACTTAAGTAAAGTTCAAGTATATTTTTAAGTATACTTTATGTAGTAAGTATACAAATATCAGTGTACTAGTAGTATACTTGTAAGTGTAATATTTCAATACTCCTTGGGACTAAATTGGCCCACTTTATAGTATATAAAAGTATACTTTTAAGTATACTTTTAGTATAACAGTAGTAAACTTTTAGTACACCACTAGTTTACATCGGTATCTGCTTGTAAACAAAAACATTTTATTCAAGCTTCATGCATTCTTTTTTTTTAACACTTGAATGTGGGTAAGTTTTATAAATAAAAAAAATTTAAAATAAAGAAATTAACAAGATGTTGAACAAAAAGCTGAAAAATCACTATTAATTGGATTTAGAATGATTACATAAAATTAGACTGAAAGTATACTTTCCTGTTTTTTAGTTTAAAAGTATACTAATAGCACACTTGAATAAACTTCTTTTTCGTAAGGGTATTCATCGATGTCTTGCTCTGGAGTCTTATGCAAAGGTATTTTCCTGTGTGACATCACAGAACCCCACAATATTAAAACAAGCTATTTTTTAAAGATTAATTAGATTCATTAAATAAACTGGACCCACTTTATATTAAGTGGCCTTAACAACTATGTACTTACATTTAAATTAATGATTTGGTACAATTCATTCCCACTGTATATTAGGTGGCCTTAACTACTGTGTACTTACATTTAAATTAATCATTTGGCACAATGCACTTATTGTGTACATGCATGTTTTTACATTGTACTTATATTTTAAAAATACCTGCATGTAATTACATCTGTAATTAATTTCTGTAATTACATTTATAATTACACAGTTGACCCATCCCTTACACCTTAACCCACCCTTAAACCTACCCATTCCGACAAACCTGTCCCTAACCTTACTCATATCCCACCTCAGTAGCAGCAAAATTGTTTTGCAGTACAATATGAACACAATAAGTACACTGTACTTCATTTTTGATGTAAGTACATAGTAGTTAAGGCCACTTAATATAAACTGGGGCCAATAAACTTCTTTCCCACAATGAGGAGGCTATTTTAAACTATGAAACTTGCAGGCAGTTACAAAGACCTCTTATATGTCAAAAGATCAAGGAGAATTTAAATTTCTCATGGCATGACCCCTTTAAGTTTAAAGAAACTGAGCTTTTAAAACACCTGCTGTAAAATCAGGCCTGTCTTGCTTTGCAGACAAGGAAATGTGACTCAAACTGTTGCAAGGCTAAGCTTTATTGCAGAACCTCAGTTGGCTAAAGAAGGATTGAGGGTGGAGGGCCACGGGGATGCTGGGTGGAGAATGCATGGAATGTCCATTGCTGTTTACTGCCCGGGACGTTTCACACATGCAGGTCAGGGGGCTGTCATCTGTCTTCCACTCTCTTACGCTCAGCTTCTCATCCCCCCTCATTACACGAGGGTCAAGCTCAAAGGTGACCTAATTAAAAGCTCATTACATCACAGACAATATCCATTAGCATGCCAGGTCAAGCTGTTAATCCATTAGTGTTGTAGAGGCTGCTTGTCCAAGCCTCACATTTTAAAAGCCCCCTTCTACCCCTCCTTCCCAAAGTACACACTCGCTCACACACAGAATCTCCACTTAACACTATCTGTATGCAAATAAAAGATGATTTCAGATGCACACAGTCAAACAGTCCTTAGGTAATCATTGTGTGGGGTTTAAGGATGACCACAGGTTGCCCACCTAGACAGCATTATAACGCATCATACACACTTAAAAACAAATGGTTCCATGAAAAAATAATTTTTAACATCCATTGAAACCAGTTCACAAAATGTTTTTTTTTTATATTGGGAAAAAAACAAACAAAAAAAAAATTCTTCAGATTCTGTAAATGTTCTTCACACTAAGAAAGTGTTGTTCTTTGGGGAACAAAAATGGTTCTTCTATGGCATTGCTGTGAAAACCACTTTTTGGAACCTTTATTTTTAACAGTGTGGATCATTTTAATTTTGGCCTGTACACCTCTCACAAATCAGCTGGGGATACAGTTGGGAAAAATCCTTTAAAAACTGAATGGAGAACATTAAATTACATTTTTTCCTTTAATTGTGTTCTCTTCCCAAGCCAGTAAATTGCAATGTGCCCACGCAAAAACAGGAAGGAAAAAATTAAATTAAATTAAATAAACAAAAATTAAAAATTAAAAGGAAAAAAAAACTTTGAAATGCATACAAAAATTCAACTTCAATATTTATTAAAATACCAGTCACAGACTCCCTGGCCACTCCACTGAGTGAGAATTTATACACATGGCTACCATCATTTTTCAGAAGTCATATAACATGATAAAGAATAAAATAAAATAAATAACAACATCTCCTCAAATACACAAAAGTCACAACAAATCATACTAACTTAATTCCACCAATGATTATGGAAAATCCAGAGTATAAACATCATAAAATACAAAACTCCACCCGCTGCCCACCAACTTTGGTATTTCCCACTCACATAATGCATCACAGCAAAGGTATAAAAACACAAATAAAATATCTTTCAAGTTTTTTAACATGTCATGATGGCCACCACCATGTATGCCAATCCAAGTTATATAAATGAAAGCAATATAAATTAAATGTCAGTCGGTTTAGTGCTCAGGTGGCCAGTCTGAGAAACACAATCTAGTTGTGTATATGTGTTTGTGTGCGCCCAACCGCTCTCCATCTCGCTGCCACATCAAGGGATATTTTTTTATGTGTTTCTAAAAACATTTTTATCTAAAGGGTGTTAAATAAAAGTTGTCTGAGGAACTGAGAGCAGCTCTGTGACATCACCACATAAGGTTCCGATACAACAAGGGAAAAATGGATTTCCCATACAATTATGACTATGTCAGGATCATGGACCTGTTTTGTTATGTTTTGCCCGTGTTTCTGTTCCTGTGTTCCCTTATTTGGTCATGTTCCTGTCCTCGTTTAGTTAATTAGTCATTCTGTGCACCTGTGTTTGGTAATTGTCCTGTGTTTATAAGTTCTTGTCTGTGCATTTCTCCTCTGTTGGGTCTACGTGTTGTGTACGTCTTCCTTGTGCTCTGTGTCTCCCTGTTGGATTATTAAAGACTCTCGATTTGTGAAATCTCCACGTCTCCTCATTTCCTCGTGCCCATGCTCCAGCGTATTGTGACAAAATACCCGACCGAATACAGTTACCTCCGTGTGTCTACCCTCCGTTTTTGTTTCCGTTTTTTTCTCTGAGTGTTTTTGTTTCCGTTGTGTTTCCTCTTATGGATCCCTTCACCCGCCCGGAATTCTTCCTCCTCCTGCTGGAGCAGGGGGACAGATCTCTTGAGGACTATACGAGACTGTTCCGGCTGTTAGCTAGCATCACCAGCTACCCGGACGTCACGCTCTGCTCATTCTATGACGCAAGCTTGAACACTGCGAGCAGAGCGCCGTCGTCCAAAGATGGTCCTCGAGAGGATTTCGCCGCCTTCGTGGAGTGGACTCTGGTGAGAAACGGATCGCCAGATCCACTCCAGACCCAGTGCCCAGCCCACCATCTCTCCACAGTGCGGAGCATCAGCCCGAGCCCACCAATGATGGAGAGCCCATCACCGCCGCGATCAACGAGCTAGCGCAATGCCGAGCGACTGAGTGGGGATCGCAACGGATGTGGAGCCCCATCCGTCAGACCAGGTGCGAGAGCCGGCGACAGTGCCCACCACGAGGGAGCAAGCCGTGGACGGTGAGAGCGCGGAGTGGAGCTCCGCCCACTGTACCGCGGCTTAGGGTGAGCTAATTATACATCTGGGACTGCTGGACTTAGAAGGGGACCTGATAGACTGGGAAACAGATCTGGAGGTCGACTTGCCCCCTCTCCTCTCTCCTTTGTCCCCCCTGGTCCCGTCCAGCCCTGAGGGGGCTCCCGTTTCCCAGTCCAGCCAGGAGTGGACTCTGATCCCCGAGGGCAGCCCTGAGAGCCCGGAGGCTCACGAATGCCCACCCACCTGCCAGCCCACTCCTGCCTCCTCCACCGCTGTCGTCTGGCAGCCCCTCTACTCGCCCTCAGCCCAACATCAATACGGTGCGAGCGCCGCAGGTCTACCATCCTCCATCGTCGCCGTGGCTGGAGCATCCCTCACCTCTGCCTCCAGCCTCCAAGGCCCGGACTCCGCCTCGGCCCTCAGTCGCTCCGGCTCCACTGCGGATCTCCGGATCTCCGCCTCCACCTCGGTCGCCAGAGCCCTCGGCTCCACCCTGGCCCCCCGGATCCTCGGCATCCCCCTGGCTCACTGGCTCTCCGCCTCGGGCTCCTCCGCCACCTGCTCCGCCGCCGTTCGTCGGCCCCCTGGAGTCGGCGGCCATTCCTCCTCCATGGCTCCTCCATCCGTCGGCTCCACCGTGGGTCGCCATCATGGCTGTGGTCTGTGTCCTGCTTGGCTCCTCCTGCTCCGGGCCCCTCCTGTCTCCTCCCTCCTTCGTTGCCTCCCTGGTCTCTCTCTGCCGGCCCTCTCCCGGGTATTCGTCCTCCTCCTGAGCCTCCTTCCAAGCTCCCACCTATGCCTCCCTCTGTTGTTGTTACGGTGCGAGTATCCATCCCCCTCCCAAGCCTCCTCCCAAGTTCCCCCCCGTGCCCCCCCTCTGTTGTTCTATGGCGCGAGGACGCGCCTTCCGGGAGGGGGGCGATATGTCAGGATTATGGACCTGTTTTGTTATGTTTTGCTCCTGTTTCTGTTCCTGTGTTCCCTTATTTGGCCATGTTCCTGTCCTCGTTTAGTTAATTAGTCATTCTGTGCACCTGTGTTTGGTAATTGTCCTGTGTTTATAAGTTCTTGTCTGTGCATTTCTCCTCTGTTGGGTCTACTTGTTGTGTACGTCTTCCTTGTGCTCTGTGTCTCCCTGTTGGATTATTAAAGACTCTCGTTTTGTGAAATCTCCACGTCTCCTCGTTCCTCCCGTAAGCAAAGTGTGACAGACACCCAGGAATTGTAGTGTTTACTGCATTCATTAGGCTAAATTAATTAACTTTGTCATAAAATTTATTGTAAGAAAAATGATCAAAACCTGCAAAATATACAAACATTTTGGTCAATCCACCTAAGGTTGTTCAATGAAGGTTGCTTGATCACTTTTATTTCTCAAACCTGAAATGTTCTCTAATCTGCTTTATACTTAAGATTGCAACTCAAGCCCCTCCCATTAAAAACAGACCTTAAAATTGGAACTTTTAGCGATCTTAACATTTTGACATGTCTAAGGAACAAGAATTTGCTAAATGGTATCTACGTATGTCTATGTGCCTTTTAATAAGCTCTAGAGATCCAGGTTTATTATTTTTGGACAGACTAAGATGGACTATAAGCACCTAATAAAAAAAAAAAATGACTTAATTTTTTTTAAGTTTATGACATTTTTTTAAAGAGTTTGTTTAGAGTTTTATTTTTATTTTTTTTACTTTTTTAAGAGTTTCAATCTGCTAAAAAGTCTGTTCCCAACACCACCTGCTTTTTTTTTTTTTTTTGAGATACAAAACTTCTTTTCCCTTCAGAGAGTACGGAGGGAGGCAAGTAATGCTGAATGTCTACGCATAACACGCCTGTGCACATCTGTGCACATATTCATGCAGGCTTTTCACAAGATGCCAGGAGACAGTGTGGATTTCATGCATTATATAGTATCTCCTCCTTCACATAGCCTGTCCCTTGAATCTCCTGTAGTGTCTATTGAAGTTTTGTTCAAACGACGACCCATGCACCTGCGAGCTGAATGCATGTATTTATCCGTTCACTAGGGACTGAGCCATACAGAAGCACTCTGCCATCTCTTTGAACCCGCTTCCCCTGGTGGCTTCCTAACTATACAGCACTCATGCTTTGTAAGTGACTCCAGCAGTGGGGGCAGACTCAACAGAATAGAAAGTTAACCGGGGAGAAGAAATAGTAAAACAAACAATAAGGACCTAAATGTCTTTGATGCATGAGGAGCACACAGGGGGATCAAAGACCTTCACAATGACCCACGGCTTTTGTCTTTTAGACAATTCATTGAGCTCATTTCTGTAAGTCACTACCGCATTCAGCACAGGGAAGCTCGTTCCCTCTGTGGGACACTAGATTGCCACCAATTCCTCCAAAAAACATCCACTGTCAAAAGCCACTTATGGGCCTTCCTCTCCCACACGGCTCTGTAGTTTCAAGTAAAAAGAGGCATCTGAATCTTTAGCTGTCAGTTTCCCCACAAAGAAAACGAGAGAGCCGAGTGGAGATTAATGGAGAGAAGATTTGCCCAAGTGCAGAATTGCAGTTCAGAGAAACACAAACTGAGAGTTATGAAGACCATAGGGTGATATGACCAAAATCTTCATAATCATTTAACAGTAAAGGCTGAATAACACTACATGACTTTTGCAGAGATTTTAACTTGACTTGTCCAGACTGTAAATTCACTAATTTGTCTGGACAAGTCAACGCTACACTAGCTATGTTACCATCACACTGTTTTTATGCGCATTTTGAAGTATCGCTTCAGAAACGAGTGATGGAAACGGCAAATTTCCATCACCAAGTTTTTATGCTCGCCTTTGTAATAGTTTAAAGTCTGTCAGAACTCTTTATTTTTCTGTTGACTTTTATGGAAATATTTTTAATGAAGTAAGACCAGATTTAGTTTTAGAATTTAAGATCAAATTTATAAACTTAATTTAACTTAACTAACCTCGTTCTCGCTATGAATATAGCCGAGGTAGCTCGCATGGCGTTAAATCACAAACAAACAATTTTAGGCTCGCTTGACGAGGTTTTTGACTTGTGTGAAGAAGGGTTAATGCGAATAATGGGAGATGGAAACACATTTGCCGAATAAATTCCTCCATGCGCATCAAAAAAGTAATGCGACTTTGCGCTATGGGACGACAAAACCTGACTAACCAGCAGACCGATCTCGTTCCAAACGATCTGAAATGTTGTTATTGTTATCCTTAAGTGCCTGAGCAAAGTCTGTCTTATTTCTGTATAATTGCCTCCCAGATCTGTTTTACACAACTTAGTTCCCAACCCACTCTATATGTTTATATTAATCTTGTGTAAAAAACAAGCAGTTATTGCCACTAATAGCCTCTTAATATACCACATAACAATGTGGTTAATATATGTTCTTTACATAAAGATAATGTAAAATAAAATATATTTTGGTATATTTGTTCTAACTTAATAGAATACAGTATAAACAAGAATTTGTAGACAACCATTAACTAAGAGACCTCTTGGCTTCATATATTTTTATAACAGACTGAGAAATGTTAATGTATTTTTAATTTGATCAACTTCATAAAGGTTTCACTGATAATCAACAACCCTACTACTGCAGCTGATGCATATGAATAGAAATCACATGCAATTCACATGCATATGTGCAATCATAAAAAGTATAGGGAATCCCACGTTATTTAAGTATTGTTGGGGTTAGTTAAGGAAAGTTGGGAAGCCTGAAGTGTTTGAGGGTTGGGGGGTGCTTAGAGATGGGGGTTTAAATATGTTGGGAACGAACGCACACAAATGGTCCAGCTTTCATTAGTGTGGTGAGTGAAGACTCCGCAGAGCGCTTGATTCCCAAGACTCTCAGATAACAAGTGGCTTCTCACACTGGGGCTTTCTGTTTCCTCCTAATAAAACCAAAAAGAGAAAAAAGGAGCGAGATGGAGAGTGAGTTACCACAGAGGGGGGGTGGTGGGGAGAGTGATTCCAGCAGCCAACTGTTATCTGCCTGACATTCAGTCAGTGTAGAGTTATTTTGGTTTATTTATCCCAAGAGCAATGAATGGCTGCCGACAAGATATTTCTGATAGATATGATAAGGCCTTCCATCCTCTAAACATGCCCACTTAGCTTAAAGTTAACCTCATCTCTAAAAGCCATTAGTGACAGACATAAAGCTGAGGGGGAACGTGGAGGTCCACTCTGAAACATTAATCTGCACACAAGTTATTCTAGACATCTCCAAAAGCAAACAGCAAAATGAAAAAGTCCAGAGTGGAATTTCAGGAATACGCAAGACTGACACCTTTGTTTCAACCAGAAGGTCCTTCATCTTAAGTTCAACCCATAAACCATTGCAAACCTTTTGTAGACTACAGACAACCTATGACTTACGGTCCAGAGACAGAGCAGTTCGAAAGCAGCGTCTTTACTAACAGAAGTTAAACATGTGTTCCTGTCCTACGCAGTTTGAATATCATGCCCACAAATAAATACAGTTGTCACTGCTTCCCTTACAAAAAAGTAGTATACTTCAAGTTTATTTTATTAAGTATACATACTTTATGTAGTAAGTATACAAATATCAGTGTACTAGTAGTATACTTGTAAGTGTACTATTTCAATACTCTTTGGGACTAAATTGGCCCACTTTATAGTATATAAAAGTAGTAAACTAGTTTACAACAATATTTTTAGCTTGTACTGCAACTATACTAAAAGTGAGCTTATAGGTATTGTTACGTTCCGTAGTGTTTTGGAAGGTTTCTTTCCCATCCTTTTTGCATTTTTTCCCTGTCTTCAACTCTCAGGTCCTGTGAATGGAGGAGTTCTCTGTCATTCTTCATTGTTGATGTGACGAAGCTTCTTTTAAGGAACCAATCGGAGTCTAACGGGGGGTATAAGGAGTCGGAAGTGACGCTGGACGGGAGCGGCGTTTTTCCTCGGGCTCGCGTTAGTTTGTTGGTTCTGTTGTCCACATGTTAAGTCCGCCAGTTGTGATTGTTGCTGTGAGTTCGTGTTTTTCCAATTATTCTGCTGTTCTTAGTGTTGCGTTGTTGTCGACTGTGTTGTGACTTGACTATGTATTCTTCAAAGAGTTTTTGGACGTTTCCCCGACTCAAGAGTTGAGACAAGGTTAATATGTCACGTGACGTACACAAGCAACATGTAGCCTTTCAGATTGTATAAAAACACTAGGTTAGGAGTGGGAGCTAACATTTGTAATTTTTGTTTTGATAGATAGCGTAGAGTATGGCATTGATATGCTGAAGAATTTCTTTTCTTTTCATTTGATTAGATTAGAATTGAGGTTGGTTTAAGTTAGTTGGTGTTTTGTTTTATTAATTTCTTTGATTTAGGCTCCGCTCTTGTCTCACTCTTAAGTTGATTATTTTGGTGTTTGAGTATATTATTTGTAAATGAGTTTTCTTATCATTTGAACTTCTGTTTTCACTGTAAATTTTTGTAGAGCAATTGGTGGTTTGGTGAAAACCTTTAACTAAAAGTTTATCCATTCATTCTGTTCTAGTTTGTTTATTACTTCACACAATTCATTTTCTGGTAACAAACGATTCTCTTATTTTTTAATCATTCCTTTTATTCATTTATTACTGTGTTACTTTCCTATATTTCTGGACGCCAATAACCTTAACAACTATTAAGGAGACGTAACAGGTATACTGATAGTTTTCTAATTAAATACTTGTAGTAGCATTTTTAGTACACTTTTAAGTATAGTCTTAGTAAACTACTAGTTTAGTAGTTTTATACTGCAAGTATACTTTACTTATATAAACAAGTAAGTTTTCTTTAAGTGAACTTTACATCATACTTTAAGTATACTACTATGTCCCTATTTAGGTATTAATTTGTATATATTTTGTTACATGAATATCTGAACATATAAACATCAAAAGAAAGAACAGGGTATCTGCTTGTAAACAAAAACATTTTATTCTAGCTTCATGCATTCTTTTTTTGAATCCAATTTATGAATTGGATTCAGAATGATAATCAAAACGTAGATAAAGTCGATCAACACCCCAAAGCTTGACAGTCATTATTACCTCTTCATTGGTCGACATTTTATTCCATAATGTTACATAGTTTTGATACCGTTTTATGTCTGATGATC
>NW_015547660.1:49447-51836 GCF_001515605.1 Sinocyclocheilus anshuiensis | reverse complement strand
AAATTCTGTACAGAAAATGTGTACTAGCGCCCCCTACAGTATAACAATGAAAACACGGATTCTCTGAGCACAAGTATAGCTCAAATATATTTAGACTTTTTCTAAGTAGGCTATAAGTCAAGTATACTTAAATGTCATTTTAAGTATATTTCTGAGAAGTACATAAAGCCCATTTCTGAGAAGTACATAAAATTAGACTGAAAGTATACTTTCCTATTTTTTAGTTTAAAAGAAGTATACTAATAGCACACTTGAATAAACTTCTTTTTCGTAAGGGTTTTCTGTATTCGTGTCCAGAGTGCACTCTGAACTTCTAATCTATCCATAGTTAAAAGATGTTGCTTTAAAGTCAACATGTAACAGCATTCACAAACCATTTTACTTCTGCAATTTGAAGTATTCTGAGTGCAACAGAATATTCAACAAAATTTTTCAACATTAACCACAAAAGACGAAAAAGAACCAGAAACATTTATTTCCGTATCATTGAGTTACTAATATGGTTTAATTTTCATTTTAATTTTAGTAATTTTGTGCAATGTGTTTTTGTCATTTTTCTTTTCTTTTTTTTTTAGTGTCTACATGGTATTTATTAATTATTATTTCAGTTTTAGTTAATTTAGTATTTCAGGTAAAGTTTATTAATTTATAACAAAGAATTATTTTATGGTTTTGGATTTAGTTGATAATAACCATGTTAATAAATCCTTACATAATGGGGTCAATTAGACCCATTTAAATTTTAGTTGTTGGAAAAGGTTAACCTGTTTTTCTTTAAATTTTGTGACTTTTTCTCATGTATAGGGTCATAAAAATACGTGTCGACCCTTTGATGTGTTGTGGAATGTGAATGTGTACAATATTTATGTTCTGTGATGTCTGTGGCTAATTTGACCTGAAGATTTTTTGATGTGTTTTTGTCCGTTTCTCAACAACCCTCACTTGGAATTTGCATTTATTCAATGCACAATTATGCATATTTGCATTTAAGGCATCTTTTTTGTTTTGTGTTTTGTTTTGTTGTGTTGTGTTGTGTTGTGTTGTGTTGTGTTGTGTTGTGTTGTGTTTTGTTTTGTTTTGTGTTTTGTTTTGTTTTGTTTTGTTCAGTTTGCTGAAAATCAAACCCATGATCTTACCATTGCAAGTGCTGTGCTTTGCTGTTTGAGCTTCAGGAAAACACACAGAATAAGTGCTTTTCCACACTTATTCATTTTAAAAAGTCCCCCCGCCCCAGTCACAATATTGTCTATAATATTCCGTTTCTGTAAAAAAAAAATAAAGTTAGTTTTAAAATTGTGAAAAGTTTTGAAAGTTTATAAAAAACATCGTATGTTCTCTATTTATTTATTTGTAATGTGTTACGAGAACTATTTATGTTAAAGATTTGTTTTAAACTGTTTTTTTATTCATTCATGCTATTTTTGGTGAATTGTACTGAATCAGTTTGACCTCCTCCTCAAAGATTGTACCCAGATTTTGATTTCTCGTTGAGTTTAATACCTACCCCTGTGAAAATGCCATACGACAAGGATGTGAAAATATTCAATTTCAACTCAAATTTGCCAGCTGGTTCTTTGCAGGTCTTTATCAACCAGTTGGCCATAGATGGGTGAAGCAGAGACAGTGACCGACATCAAACTTTCTCATATGTCGCCCATTCTCTAATCAACACTCTTCTGTCTCTTGGTGTCTGTAGTGAAAGTTTTGATATTGCCGTGCCTGACCATCTGACCAGCCAGTGATGAGAAGCAGAGATGATGGCTGGTATACAGCACTGGCAGTGCTTGAGTTTCTGATATCTTGTGGGACCCTTTGATGTGCATTGCCCCCACTCCTGGCTTCCTTCTCTCAGGAAATTGCATTCTGTCTGTTTCCACAGCAGATAAATGATCTAGGAAGGGGGCTGCACACTGTCACCGGCCAGTCCTGTATAACACCACGGCCTGTATCGTGTTAGCTGTGTGTGGCTTCATCTGACGCTGCTGGCCAGTTAATGTGCACATTCATTCCATGCATAATCAGTTTCTTTAAGAATACTTAAGACTGAAGAACAATCTTTTTTTAGGTCACTAAAACTAGTTGGCCAACAACCTCACTAATGAGCTAACTATCTATGTTTTTTGAGATGCAATATTTTTTAATTGGCAGTGTTTTAAAGGAAGAAGTGTGCTGTACTTTAGTGTACTAACAGTGCTTGAGTACAGAGTGCTGCAGGGATGATGTGTTTTCGTAGGCCAAAACCTGGAAGCATGTTCTCATTGTCTCATTTCTCATCCCACTTCCAGTTCTTCCGTTTGAAGTCAATGTTTTTTTTGGTTTTTCTTTGGTTAACAGACTGAAATAAGGTCTGTGGTGAACACAAGCTTTAGATATGTTCATGTTTTATTTT
>NW_015547660.1:40599-48208 GCF_001515605.1 Sinocyclocheilus anshuiensis | reverse complement strand
AAATTCTGTACAGAAAATGTGTACTAGCGCCCCCTACAGTATAACAATGAAAACACGGATTCTCTGAGCACAAGTATAGCTCAAATATATTTAGACTTTTTCTAAGTAGGCTATAAGTCAAGTATACTTAAATGTCATTTTAAGTATATTTCTGAGAAGTACATAAAGCCCATTTCTGAGAAGTACATAAAATTAGACTGAAAGTATACTTTCCTATTTTTTAGTTTAAAAGAAGTATACTAATAGCACACTTGAATAAACTTCTTTTTCGTAAGGGTTTTCTGTATTCGTGTCCAGAGTGCACTCTGAACTTCTAATCTATCCATAGTTAAAAGATGTTGCTTTAAAGTCAACATGTAACAGCATTCACAAACCATTTTACTTCTGCAATTTGAAGTATTCTGAGTGCAACAGAATATTCAACAAAATTTTTCAACATTAACCACAAAAGACGAAAAAGAACCAGAAACATTTATTTCCGTATCATTGAGTTACTAATATGGTTTAATTTTCATTTTAATTTTAGTAATTTTGTGCAATGTGTTTTTGTCATTTTTCTTTTCTTTTTTTTTTAGTGTCTACATGGTATTTATTAATTATTATTTCAGTTTTAGTTAATTTAGTATTTCAGGTAAAGTTTATTAATTTATAACAAAGAATTATTTTATGGTTTTGGATTTAGTTGATAATAACCATGTTAATAAATCCTTACATAATGGGGTCAATTAGACCCATTTAAATTTTAGTTGTTGGAAAAGGTTAACCTGTTTTTCTTTAAATTTTGTGACTTTTTCTCATGTATAGGGTCATAAAAATACGTGTCGACCCTTTGATGTGTTGTGGAATGTGAATGTGTACAATATTTATGTTCTGTGATGTCTGTGGCTAATTTGACCTGAAGATTTTTTGATGTGTTTTTGTCCGTTTCTCAACAACCCTCACTTGGAATTTGCATTTATTCAATGCACAATTATGCATATTTGCATTTAAGGCATCTTTTTTGATTTGTGTTTTGTTTTGTTGTGTTGTGTTGTGTTGTGTTGTGTTGTGTTGTGTTGTGTTGTGTTGTGTTGTGTTGTGTTGTGTTGTGTTGTGTTGTGTTGTGTTGTGTTGTGTTGTGTTGTGTTGTGTTGTGTTGTGTTGTGTTGTGTTGTGTTGTGTTGTGTTGTGTTGTGTTGTGTTGTGTTGTGTTGTGTTGTGTTGTGTTGTGTTGTGTTGTGTTGTGTTGTGTTGTGTTGTGTTGTGTTGTGTTGTGTTGTGTTGTGTTGTGTTTTGTTTTGTTTTGTGTTTTGTTTTGTTTTGTTTTGTTCAGTTTGCTGAAAATCAAACCCATGATCTTACCATTGCAAGTGCTGTGCTTTGCTGTTTGAGCTTCAGGAAAACACACAGAATAAGTGCTTTTCCACACTTATTCAGTTTAAAAAGTCCCCCCGCCCCAGTCACAATATTGTCTATAATATTCCGTTTCTGTAAAAAAAAAATAAAGTTAGTTTTAAAATTGTGAAAAGTTTTGAAAGTTTATAAAAAACATCGTATGTTCTCTATTTATTTATTTGTAATGTGTTACGAGAACTATTTATGTTAAAGATTTGTTTTAAACTGTTTTTTTATTCATTCATGCTATTTTTGGTGAATTGTACTGAATCAGTTTGACCTCCTCCTCAAAGATTGTACCCAGATTTTGATTTCTCGTTGAGTTTAATACCTACCCCTGTGAAAATGCCATACGACAAGGATGTGAAAATATTCAATTTCAACTCAAATTTGCCAGCTGGTTCTTTGCAGGTCTTTATCAACCAGTTGGCCATAGATGGGTGAAGCAGAGACAGTGACCGACATCAAACTTTCTCATATGTCGCCCATTCTCTAATCAACACTCTTCTGTCTCTTGGTGTCTGTAGTGAAAGTTTTGATATTGCCGTGCCTGACCATCTGACCAGCCAGTGATGAGAAGCAGAGATGATGGCTGGTATACAGCACTGGCAGTGCTTGAGTTTCTGATATCTTGTGGGACCCTTTGATGTGCATTGCCCCCACTCCTGGCTTCCTTCTCTCAGGAAATTGCATTCTGTCTGTTTCCACAGCAGATAAATGATCTAGGAAGGGGGCTGCACACTGTCACCGGCCAGTCCTGTATGTCACCGGCCAGTCCTGTATAACACCACAGCCTGTATCGTGTTAGCTGCGTGTGGCTTCATCTGATGCTGCTGGCCAGTTAATGTGCACATACATTCCATGCATACTCAATTTCTTACAACAAAATACTTCAGACAAAAAAAAAAATTTTACATTTTCACAAAATGGATTATTAGCAATTATAGTTGCATGCAAATTGTTGCATTGGTCATTATATCAGAAAGAAAGCAGCTTTGGCCTTGTTTGGGGCTCCAGTGGTCTATGAAACATCTTTAGTGAGAGTAGCAGCTTGATATTCTATATGCGATGACACAAGAACAAACTAGGAACAAGTCACTAGAACTAGTTGGCCAACAACCTCACTAATGAGCTAACTATCTATGTTTTTTGAGATGCAATATTTTTTAATTGGCAGTGTTTTAAAGGAAGAAGTGTGCTGTACTTTAGTGTACTAACAGTGCTTGAGTACAGAGTGCTGCAGGGATGATGTGTTTTCGTAGGCCAAAACCTGGAAGCATGTTCTCATTGTCTCATTTCTCATCCCACTTCCAGTTCTTCCGTTTGAAGTCAATGTTTTTTTTGGTTTTTCTTTGGTTAACAGACTGAAATAAGGTCTGTGGTGAACACAAGCTTTAGATATGTTCATGTTTTATTCTACAACATAAAATGCATCAGTAAAATGGCCTTGACAGCTTTTACTTTGCTAGCAAGTGTCTAAATGGGACTGCAGATGTTGTCGAGATGTTAACATCTTCAGGTGAACAGGTAAACTCATCTACTCACTAGCTGCTTTCATAGCCTCATTGTGTTTATAACTGTGCTCTTACAAACAATTCTAACTCAAACTTTCAGGGAAAATGTTTTAAAATAAAGCCTTAATGGTGATGATGTTGAAGTTCTGACACTGGTGTAGTTTGTTTATAGCTTATGTTCCGCTTTTATCTTCTGCCGATTGTAATTAGGCTTCAAAATTCATGAAAGTTGTGTTGATCTGTGAAGATTATCATGATGAACAAAATGTGCAAGGATCATAAACTTCTGTTGGTCACAGCTTATTTGGGATTCAGGGTGATGCTAATTGCAGTCTCATATCACTTATAAAATTTGTTAACATTAGTTGTCAATGCATTAAGAACTAACAATGCACAACCATTTTCACAACATTTATTAGTCTGGTTTAATGCATGAATGTTAATTTTACATTAGCTATTGCATTGAAGTGATAGCTCACCCAAAAGTAATGAACTTACCCTTATGTTGATCCAAACCTGCATGATTTACTTACTTCTGAGAAACACAACAAGATATTTTGAAGAATCTTGGAAACCAAACAGTTTGGTGACCATTGACTTCCTTTGACTGGACATTTCTCTAACTATTTTCTTTGAAATTTGTATGGCAACCAGCCTAATTGTACAGGGGTT
Organism: Sinocyclocheilus anshuiensis; assembly: GCF_001515605.1. Taxonomy (NCBI): domain Eukaryota; kingdom Metazoa; phylum Chordata; class Actinopteri; order Cypriniformes; family Cyprinidae; genus Sinocyclocheilus; species Sinocyclocheilus anshuiensis. The sequence goes on along the minus strand of NW_015547660.1, from coordinate 44,648 downwards.
CCTTAATGTGCTTGAAAATGTACACGTTTTGTATTATTATTAACCACCATACTGGTCTGATCTGATCCTATAAAGAGCATTTTTGTTTTCAGACAGCTTACCATGCTATGCAGTCATTAACTACATTCCACTGACTATATTAATTCCTCATCTTCGCTTTCTGGCAGCACAATGCAGCAGGTCAAAGGTCTTCCCAACAAAAAATAGCAGCCTCGGCTGTTGTCATCAACATTAGCATGCACTGCCCACATTACGGCTCTGGAAAATGTTGCGTCTGCATTCTGAATCATTCTCTTTGATGACAGACAAGAGCAAGGCTCCATCTCAACCCTCCGTCCCGTTCCAGACGACTCCCTGCACCTCTGACCGACGGGCCATGAAGGTTCACAACATCATAGAAAACACACACTTGAGTGTTTCAGAGCAGGAAGTTCCCTGCGGGGAGAAAGTTTGGTTTCAGGTCAGTGTGCTTTAGTCGGAGAGGAGGTGTGCCGGGGGAGATGTGGAAACTTGAAGGCAGCTGGTCGGAAGAGGAAAAGCTGGTGGGCCTTTGGGATTTCGAAGGTGGGGGTGGACGATAGTGCCGTTGGGTCCTTGGAGGAAACATTAGCAAAGCGTGGAGGAAAAGCTGCCAAATTAACTTCTCACCCTTTCAATCACACCCCAGAGGATTCCTGTCCCACTTCACCTCTGCCAGTCTGGCTGGTTTTTTCAGCCTCTCTTCCCATTCCAAGTTAAGACATCGAACGACCCCTGAACGCTTTCGCTCCCCAGCAACCCAGAACACTCAGTAACGCTAACACACCAACAAGCCAATGAGGTCGTATGGCCTCTTTCTGCCCTCAGCTTGTTCTTTTTCCTGCTTACGAGCAGAACTTAGTTCAGCTCCCCCTCATGCACCTTTTGAAGGAGTGGAATAAATGTCTCATTTGTATCAGTGACACTTGTTCTAAATGGTCCATTTCTGTTTAGGCAGATTAAAAGGTGTTATTGGGTTATTGGGAGCCACAAGACTTTTTTTTTTTTGCATAAGGCTTTTTTATTCTTGGCCCTTAAAAACATTCACTAAAATGAAAAGCAGATGCGGACCATATTGGACCCTTTGTTTAAAAAGAAATACTTTGAGTGGTACTAATGTATTAGGGTCTTTCAGCATCTGCAATTATTTATAATTAATGCCCCAAGACTTAACTTCCACCTGTCAAACTTTGAGAAGATGACCAGAGATGGTCCTATTAAAGATCAGGAACAATGGGATCCTCCACGTTTTTTTTGTTTTTTTTTCCCAGAGTAAGGAACCTGCGCATACAGATACATTTGCACAATGTGAATGTCATCCAAAAGTTTATTAACTATAGTTTATTAAAACACTGGTTAATCGATGGTGCTTTCAATGGCGAGTATCACCATAGAGTGCTGCTGCGTTGACATATTTTTGTATCAATAATATCAATAATACTCTCTTGTGATTTCTATACTCTAAAATACTCATAAAGTACTCTCTTGAGCTTTTATGTTTCTTGAAAAAGGTAGTTGCTAACAAGTGTCACGATGGGACTACAGAGGTTGTTGGGGACATTAAACATCATCACAGCAAACAGATAAACTCATCTACTCAGTCTTATTGTGTTTATAATTGTGCCTTTAAAAACTATTCTAGCTCAAACATTCGGAGTAAGAGGCTTTTTTCCCCCAATGAAGACTGGGCAATTCTGCTGATTGTATTAAGGCTTCAAAATTCATGAAGGTTCTGTTTATTTGGTAAAAAAAAATAAATAAATTGAATTTGTTAAAATGTCTTTTACTGGCAATTTAGTTTTATATAGTTATTTCAAATGCTTATAAAAATGCTTATAAACATAATCATAAGAATCATAAACTTCTGTTAATTATATTTATTGATTTAATAATGGGGTTTTTGTGGAGGGAACCAGTGTGATACTAAGTTATGGGTTGGCTATGAAAAAAACACATCGTCACTGCAGCGCTTTTTTACTGTTCCTCGTTTTCAGGGTTATTGGTAAAATTTAGGGTGTTGGACAAAAGTCACCTATTCTACCTATTCAACTCAATGAGTATGACTTAGCATAGAGGACCTCAGTGGCCTGATACTATGGAGTGAAGAGTTGCCTTAAGTATCTATTGATTTTGTCACTTGATTTTAGAAACAAATGCTGTTAAAGGGATAGTTCGCCAAAAAATGAGCATTTTTTCATGATTTACTCACCCTCGTGTTGTTCAAAACTTGTATAAATTTATTTTTTTCTGTTCAGCGCAAAAGAAGATATTTTGAAGAATGTTGGCAACAAAAGAGTTGCTGGTAGCCATTGACTTCCATTGTATTTTTTTTTTTCTCTATACTACGGAAGTCAATGGCTACCAGTAAACCAAAATTCTTCAAAATATCTTTAGGTGAGTAAATGATAAAAGAATTTCATTCTTCAAATTGCTATCTTCATGGCAATCATCATTAGAGCTGCCTCTGATCTGCGTGTGTAAATGCACCTTTTTTACAGTATATATATCCTGCTTCTGATGCAGCGTTTGAAAACTATCATTCATTTGCAATTCCGTTTATCATTTTGTATAACCAGGGACCAATATTAGCATGTGCCTTTGATCAATAAATAAAATAACCCACCTTAGCTAATTTTATGAGAAACTGAACCATTAATTGATGCTCGCTGATGTAAATGACGGGAACAAATGAAATCAAAGACACACAAACGAAACAGTCTACAGCAGAAACTGGTTGTAACTAATGAAGGCAGTAAAACGAGACATGTGGTTTGCACAGAAGCAAACCCTCATACATCCTCAAAGCAGGAAAACCAGAGGTCTTTTTTGGATCACTAGCAGATTATAGACTCATTAGTCAAAATGTGGCTTTAAAGGCTGTTACTCAACAGCAAACAGGGGGCATGCTAATGAACTTAAATGACTAACAGAGATAATGAGAGCCCAAAAGCCCTCTCAGAGCAGCAGCAGGCAGTGTTCAAACCAAGTTATTCGGTGAATCTGGAGTGAAAACTTTGATAGATAGCCTATTAATCTTCGATGGCTATTAGGCTTATTTCTAATATGTAGGTGTCTTTTTTTTGTTGTTGCATTTATGTATGTATGTATAGTATTTATTTATTTATTTGTTTGTTTGGCATTTTTGTGCTGCTACACTATATGTTTGAGTGGACAGCTTTGAAGTTTATTTATTTATTTATTTATTTATCCCCTGAAGTTCCTCAACAATTAATATATTATTTAAAAAAAAAAGCATATTTGAACTAGAAGTCAAACATTCTTTAATCATGAAATTAATTTCTACAAGAGAATAAAATATAGCAATGCTAAACTGTTAGTATGAATATATGAATATTGCCTTTGTCATTATGCAACCTAGACAACAATGTGCACTAAATATGCATTGCTAATGGACCAAAATCATTATTCCACATTACATGTATCTTAAAAATCTACTGCTTATGTTTGCTGGAAGGCAAATAATTACACTGTTACAGGATATAAAGCTAGGACAGGATAAAACTGAGTTCATGCCACTATAAAAGTGAAAATCATTTGATCTATTTGTTGTTATTTATAAATGAGGCAGGCCCATTGATGGTTAATTACTAGTTTCCACTAAGCCCAACCAAACAAGAGCTTAGACGGCCAAAGATTTATTGTGAGAACAACAAGGGCGCTCTTCCCATTACAGAATGCTTTCCTTTGTTTGACTTTATTAATACCAATATATTACTCAAAGAAACAAGGGTGCATAACAGCCAGAACATGTACTCTAGGATAATAAATGGCAGCATTGTGAGGGCCTAAACATTTGAGTTCATCCCCAGCTGTTTCCCTGCTCATCATGCTGCGAGATAACATGAAACACTCACGCAACAGCTTCATTTCACAGACATCTGTCATCCATTAAGGACAACACACTCAGCCTCTAAGGGGCAGAGTCTGATCTGGTCCTCTAGTCTGTGTGTGTGTGTGTTTGTGACATATGAGGACACAAATTTGTATAATGACATGGGTATGACATAGCT
>NW_015547660.1:29461-40289 GCF_001515605.1 Sinocyclocheilus anshuiensis | reverse complement strand
GTGTGTGTGTGTGTGTGTGTGTGTGTGTGTGTGTGTGTGAATGGGAGGGGTTAGTCTGAAACTAGATAGGGTTCCTTTAAAACGACAGACATATTCAGCAGGGCATAATGCTGCCGAAGAGCTTAACAAGAAAGTTTCAACATTCCAAGACTCTTAACACTCAGGGTTCCTAATTGCTTAGCTAATATTTGATCATGTATTGGCTCAGCATGTCCTTTCCTTTGGAGGATAAAGGAACTCGAACACTGAAGCTCAATTCATTCATTTTGGCAATCAGATTTATCCAGATTGGTAATCTTGTACCACATTATGAAAAACAGTCCTTTCACATCAAAAGCTAAATCAGTAAGTGTTACAGAGCAATCACATTAGCACAATTTCTGCAAAAAAGTCAGTAGTATAGCGAAATATGAAGAAAAGCTCATACAAAAGCCACTTTCAAACCAAGCAGCTTTCTGTTGGTCATTGAACTGAATTTGTGTGACCAACTTGAAACCGTTGCAAAATCTGCTGAAATGACTGCATTTCCCAAAGACTTCATTTGCCAAACAATGATAATTTCTGGGTGAACTATCCCTTTAAACGTCAGCAGCAAAGACATTGGTAAATGAAGTATGATTAAATTCAAAAAGCAGGTTTGCATAATATTCAGTGTTTGTATTAACCTATTTTTATTTATTTATTTATTTTTGAGGAATAATGAATCTTGAAATATCTGATGCAATAGGCATCATTTTCAACTAAAAACTTTTTATGCATTTTGGCCATTCATTTACACAACATCACCTACTTACCTGGCATGCATGATATAGTATTTGTACATTTACATTTACATTTAGTAATTTTGCAGACGCTTTTATCCAAAGCGACTTACAATTGAGGAATACGTAAAGTGATTCTTCTTGAAGAGGCAAACAGACACAGGAAGTGCTCGTAATACCAAGTTTCAGGCATTTGTTCAAATAAGTATAAGCTAGAAAGAGAAGGAATAAATGAAGAGAGAGAATTTTTTATTTTTTTTTTATAATGATGATGATGAAGTCAAGTAGCTTCGAAAGAGATGAGTTTTCAGCTGTCGCTTGAAAATTGTCAGGGATTCAGCATTCCGGATAGGGGTGGGAAGATCGTTCCACCAGCCAGGAATGGTGAACGAGAATGTTCTGGAAAGTGATTTTGAGCCTCTCTGTGATGGTACCACGAGGCGTCGCTCACTAGCGGATCTCAGACTTCTGAAGGGGATGTAGATTCGTAGTAGTGAGTGGAAGTAGACGGGTGCTGAGTCTGTGGCTGTTCTATATGCAATGGAGAAATCATACTGTAGAGTTGGAGTGGCAGGGAAGACAAGAAGCTCAGTCTTTGCCAGGTTGAGCTGTAGGTACAAATCTATTTGTAGTAGATTTTGTGTAAATAGGGATCATTTTGAGAACATTGTCACTGTATGTGCAACTTTTCAAAAACTCAAATGAAAAACCTTCTAGTTTTCAGTGCATTGTTGTTGTACAAATGTGCGCTTTGTTACATTGACTTCCACTCATATGCAGATGCAGGAAACGTAAAATCATAAGTTTTGCATTTTGCAGCATTGCAAAGTTCTGGTTGGTTGACCTGTGAATTTGTGTAAAGACTTGTGATCAGTAAAGAAAGAAAAAAACAGCATGTCATCTTAGCTGAATTATAAGAACACTAACTTTAAAGCTGTAAGGTTGCCGCACTGCAGGAAAATGGAGTAGATTGTATATTTTGATATCTTATATGTTGAATTTGTTTTTTAAAAAAGGTGCCACAGAGTTTGACATATCTTGTTTGTTGCAGTGTCCTAAAAATGTTTGCAGTCTTGAAGTTTGTAGGCAAAAAAAAAAAAAAAAAGCTCCAAGTGTGACAGCAGCTTAAATTTTTTGTTTTGATGAATTTTCAGTCTTGTGCTCAAATGAGTCTTCAGTGGCGTCTTCAATCCATTAGCACTTGATGGTGTAGAATATGAGCATCTGCATCAGCGTCAAATACACAATCTAAAGCTCAAGTCTTATTTGCTGGAGCATGTCATTGCAGGACAAGGAAAAAGGTTTGCATCAGATGTGAATAGCTCCTTAGGAATTCATTGTTTCTATTCAAAAACTTCTTCACGATGAACATTCACGTTTAGCGTGAAAAGGCCTCAAGCTGGAAATGATTTGTTTCCCATAAAAGTTACACTCCTCCTAACGTGTACAGAACACACTGTTTGGCGGCCTATCCTTACATAAATGCTGCTTTCATTGTGTCACGGCTGGGAGTGGAACACGACTGCCTTAATGAATTATCAGTCAGACAGCAAGTTCACTAGACAGAAATACACAGCATTTACAGAAAGTGGCAGATGTTCACAAAGACACCTGTTCCATGAACAGGACTGAGTGGTATTTAGAAGAGGTTAGACACAATGAGGGTGGATGTCTATAACCATCCGTGAAAACATCAAATGGCATTTAATTACAGTTTAACACTAGCCAGAGGACTCGTACTGGGCTAGAACAACACACCTATCCTCCTTCATGCCCAATCAAGTCATTAAGGCCATTCTGAGAGCATCCCTTAAAGATGTTTAATGATACCGCTTCAACTCAGAGTGGATTTACAGACAATACATTCATACAGTGTTATCACACAACATAGCTGTGTTTACTGTGTTGCCTCATGTTAACAACACACAAAGTATTTGCTTCAATTGATGTCAGTTTAAGTATAATATGTTGCACATTTTACTCTTCACTAGCACATTTTATGTGCAGCTCAGAAAGAATACATGAGTATTGCATTTGACTATAATTCAGCTGGTTTCATAAATTACCATCTGCCAAACTGAAATAATATGATTTTGGTCGATAAACCTGATACTGTCACCACAGCCATAATTTAATCTCTTCAAAGCATTAGGTACAGTGTTTCAGTTTATGGCACTACTTTTTCAAATTTCAGAATCTGATTTTAATACAAAATGTGTAATTAAGTTTGTGTTGTGACTATGACAATCTGGTTTATTTTTATTATTATTATTATTTTATTTTTTTATTTGGCTAGTAGAAATTCTGAGTGGCTGGTAACTTTAAAAAATGAATGGCCAAATTATCTGGTGAGTGAAAAAGTTCATTTCAAACACTGATTATGATTGATTGATTGATTGATTGATTGATTGATTGATTGATTGATTGAATGAATGAATGAATGAATGAATGAATGGAGTGCATCAAGTGCACTAAAATACTTTTTGAAAATGGTTTATATACATTATACATAAATTAACATTTAATAAACATTACATTGACTTGTGTAAGGTGAGGAACTGCATGGTCAAAAGTGTTAGGTAGGTGAGGCATAAACGTTAATATTTGCTCCCATCTAGTGGTGGTGGTTAACTTGACAGGCTCTTCTGACAATCCCTTTTAATAACATGGTAACTTTACATATTAATAACACCGGTATGAATAAAACACAAGATGTTTCTCATTCATAAAAATGTTGCTTTAAGTTTAAATTATTAATACATAAAATGTAATAAAATACTATTTCAATCAGAACATGATTTCAAGCTTTCTAATTCAATTCTTACTGGTGGCAATTGTATTGGAGAGCTCTGTAATTGCATTCTTACTAACAAGAATTTAATTGCAGAGCTCTCTAGTTCTTACTTGTAAGAACTGGATTAGAGAGCTCTCTGATTAAATTCTTACTAGTACAAATTTGATAAATAATAAGAATTTGATAAAACCGTACCAAATCCAGCTTGCAGTATGGTGACTGTTCCAAATAAAAGCCCTTTGTTGTTCAATATTAACCTGCATTATATTAAAAAACTTATCTCAAAAATATACTAATTGCATTCACATTATTGTAACATTAGGATAACGACTCAGATGTGCTTTTTTTATTAAAGGATATGAACCAACATTTTTATTAAAAACATTCTGGTGCTGAGGAAAAAAAGACAAAAAGTACACAATATTGTGTGAAAATATAATTCTCCACACATAATTCTTCTCTCAAACATTCTCCTAACTGGAAAACATCTGCTAAATGCTAATTATAAGGCATGTGGTATTTCAGAGACTGTGCCTTTAAATTATAGACTAGAAACAGAATAATTAATTAAAAAGTATTCACAATAAGAACAAATAAACAAATTACACGCAGTATCACAAATACTAAGACATAAATGATTGTTTATAAGGATACTCAACAAGATGATAAATGACTCTATTTATTCATTCATTCACTTGAACATGACATGGATACAGACATTGAGGCTCCTCTAGACGACCACCAGAGGGCTCCCTCTCCTGAATTTTGACTCTCCACTTGTCACTACATTTCCCACAATGCCACTGCTAACCTGAATACCTGGCACCTGTAGACAATTTTAGAGAGTATATAAGCTCTGAACTGACTGATGCTCTTTGCGAAGTCTTGTTTGCCATGGCGACATTTTTTGAGCATTGTACTCTTTGTCTGGATTACCCTGTTTGCCTGTTTTGGACTGCTGCTCTGTTTCTCTGATTGTTTGCTGCCTGCCTTTTGACCTTGCTTTGTCTTCCTGGACTGGTGTTTGTTGTTACCTGCCCTGACTTCTGCCTGGTTCATGACACCGGTTTATCGTATTATTCCTGCATTATTGTTCTGCCTCTCTGTTGCTGACTACTGTCTGTCTGACTACCCGTTTGTTAAAATAAAGCTGCACGTGGATCCTCACGCTAATGCGTCTCAGCATTCCTCACAGAAACTGCCTTCTCCACAAGCAATGGGCACTATGAATATCTTTTTATGCACTTTGGATTGGCTAATAGTCCGTCTGTGTTCCGGGAATTCATCAACAACATCTTCCGCAGCATGCTTAACCATTGGGTGATAGTGTAAATTAATGACACCTTTATCTACTCAAACTCCATGGAAGAGCATGTGGACCACGAGAGAGCTGTTCTACAATGTTGATAACCATTTATATGCCAAAGTCATTAGTGCTGAAGGAGTCGCCATGGATGATGCCAAAGTAAAAGCCATCATATGATTGATTGATTGATTGATTGATTGATTGATTGATTGATTGATTGATTGATTGATTGATTGATTGATTGATTGATTGATTGATTGATTGATTGATTGATTGATTGATTGATTGATTGATTGATTGATTGATTGATTGATTGATTGATTGATTGATTGATTGAATGAATGAATGAATGAATGAATGAATGGAGTGCATCAAGTGCACTAAAATACTTTTTGAAAATGGTTTATATACATTATACATAAATTAACATTTAATAAACATTACATTGACTTGTGTAAGGTGAGGAACTGCATGGTCAAAAGTGTTAGGTAGGTGAGGCATAAACGTTAATATTTGCTCCCATCTAGTGGTGGTGGTTAACTTGACAGGCTCTTCTGACAATCCCTTTTAATAACATGGTAACTTTACATATTAATAACACCGGTATGAATAAAACACAAGATGTTTCTCATTCATAAAAATGTTGCTTTAAGTTTAAATTATTAATACATAAAATGTAATAAAATACTATTTCAATCAGAACATGATTTCAAGCTTTCTAATTCAATTCTTACTGGTGGCAATTGTATTGGAGAGCTCTGTAATTGCATTCTTACTAACAAGAATTTAATTGCAGAGCTCTCTAGTTCTTACTTGTAAGAACTGGATTAGAGAGCTCTCTGATTAAATTCTTACTAGTACGAATTTGATAAATAATAAGAATTTGATAAAACCGTACCAAATCCAGCTTGCAGTATGGTGACTGTTCCAAATAAAAGCCCTTTGTTGTTCAATATTAACCTGCATTATATTAAAAAACTTATCTCAAAAATATACTAATTGCATTCACATTATTGTAACATTAGGATAACGACTCAGATGTGCTTTTTTTATTAAAGGATATGAACCAACATTTTTATTAAAAACATTCTGGTGCTGAGGAAAAAAAGACAAAAAGTACACAATATTGTGTGAAAATATAATTCTCCACACATAATTCTTCTCTCAAACATTCTCCTAACTGGAAAACATCTGCTAAATGCTAATTATAAGGCATGTGGTATTTCAGAGACTGTGCCTTTAAATTATAGACTAGAAACAGAATAATTAATTAAAAAGTATTCACAATAAGAACAAATAAACAAATTACACGCAGTATCACAAATACTAAGACATAAATGATTGTTTATAAGGATACTCAACAAGATGATAAATGACTCTATTTATTCATTCATTCACTTGAACATGACATGGATACAGACATTGAGGCTCCTCTAGACGACCACCAGAGGGCTCCCTCTCCTGAATTTTGACTCTCCACTTGTCACTACATTTCCCACAATGCCACTGCTAACCTGAATACCTGGCACCTGTAGACAATTTTAGAGAGTATATAAGCTCTGAACTGACTGATGCTCTTTGCGAAGTCTTGTTTGCCATGGCGACATTTTTTGAGCATTGTACTCTTTGTCTGGATTACCCTGTTTGCCTGTTTTGGACTGCTGCTCTGTTTCTCTGATTGTTTGCTGCCTGCCTTTTGACCTTGCTTTGTCTTCCTGGACTGGTGTTTGTTGTTACCTGCCCTGACTTCTGCCTGGTTCATGACACCGGTTTATCGTATTATTCCTGCATTATTGTTCTGCCTCTCTGTTGCTGACTACTGTCTGTCTGACTACCCGTTTGTTAAAATAAAGCTGCACGTGGATCCTCACGCTAATGCGTCTCAGCATTCCTCACAGAAACTGCCTTCTCCACAAGCAATGGGCACTATGAATATCTTTTTATGCACTTTGGATTGGCTAATAGTCCGTCTGTGTTCCGGGAATTCATCAACAACATCTTCCGCAGCATGCTTAACCATTGGGTGATAGTGTAAATTAATGACACCTTTATCTACTCAAACTCCATGGAAGAGCATGTGGACCACGAGAGAGCTGTTCTACAATGTTGATAACCATTTATATGCCAAAGTCATTAGTGCTGAAGGAGTCGCCATGGATGATGCCAAAGTAAAAGCCATCATAAACTGGCCTCTGTCTATGAAGCAACTGCAGCAGTTTCTGGGATTCGCTAACTTCTATCAACGGTTAATTAGAAACATCAATCTGATCACAGCTCCCCTCACTTCAATGCTTCGAGGAGGGGGAACAAGTCTCAAATGGTCCTCAGCAGCAACCCAGGCATTTCGGGATCTTTAGCAATGATTTACGTCCGCTCCTATACTGCAAAACCCTGATCCCAGACTTCCATTTGTGGTAGAGATCGATGCTTCAAGCCCAGGGATAGGAGAAATTCTGTCACAACTTAATGGAACACCATCAAAGCTTGAACCTTGTGCCTTCTTTTCCAAGAAATTGACTATGATGTGAATGTAGTTACATAGAACGTAACAATGTTGTGGGCAACCCTGAACTTCTAGCCATGAAGGCAGCCTTTGTGGAATGGTGTCAATGGTTGGAGGGGCCCAGACATCTTTTTTTTTTGTTTTGTTTTAACAGATCACAGATATCTAGAGTACTTGCTCTCAGCTAAAAGACTAAATCCCAGGCAAGCCAGGTGGGCCCTGTTCTTCACTCGATTCAAGTTCTCCATCACTTACTGACCAAGGCACCCGGAACACCAAGGCAGATGCCCTCTTCCGTCAATTCAACCACACCATCCAAAAGTGCTCAACTGAACCCATTCTTCCTCCCACTATCATTCTTGCTTCAGTTCAATGAGATATTATGGCAGATACAAGAACCAGCTCCTCCAGAATGTTCACCGGGGAACACTTCTGTGTTGTGGTTCAATACTGGGTTCATTCATCCCTTAGCTCCGGACACCCTGGTATTTCTGCCACCCTTCGACTGCTACAGAACCAATTTTGGTGGGACTCCATGAATGCGGACACATCCCAGTTTGTAAATAACTGTCAGTTGTGTCATCTCAAAGCCATCTAGACAACCCCGGCAGGCCTTCTTCAGCCTCTTCCTACAGCCCAACGACCTTGGTCCCACATTGACTTCATAACCAATCTACCCATTTCGCAAGGTAACTAGGGCTGGGTAAAAAATATCAATATCTCAAATTTAATCGATTGGCGCCTGAGTGACAGATCGCTGGAGAACGTAACACACGTGAACTGATCATCTCCTCCACTTTAAAAGCCCAAAACCAGAAAAGAGCTCAGAGAACATACACATGATAATCACGACCAAACTAACAATCAAGAGACTAAAAGCTCTTGAGGACATGCAGGTGTCAAATAAATCAAAGTTTACACACATGTGAAGAGTTCTTTCGGGCTCACAGTCACAACACCATACTTGGTCTCCTGGATTTCCCTCAGTAACTGACACATATAGCCAGAGTCCTGTTAGATGAAGCTGTAGTAGGCTATGTATAAAAAGAGCAAGAGAAGAGTGTCAACACTAGTTCCAGCTTAGATGACAGTGCAGGTATGATGGTGAAGAAGCTCTTCTCATGTGTAATCTGGTTCAGCGGTTCAAAAACTGCATCTGCAATCAATGCTGCGAGGGAATTTGGAGAGCTTAATGCAGCAGCAACAACAACAGTGTGTTTCTGTTTCTCATGTGTAGAGTCTCAAACTCTACGTGAGCTCTAAGAAACGTGTTGCCCAGATTACTGAGACTCCTGACGGACACGATGCCGGATTATTACCCCCTAGTATTGATAGGTTTGGGGTTAGGTGTGGGGGGTTCTCTTTGTCCAGCATTTGCTTTGTAGGATTCTAAGATCTCCACTGAAATCTCTTCTTTATTACTTTCTGCACATAATGTATGTAAATGCATGTTTTGTTTTAACTAATCAAAATCATCTCAATGGATATATCAGCTGACGACTTTGCCACATTCTTCATTAATGAATATCTGGAATAATAATAAATGATAAAATGCATTTCCTTCAAAGATTCAGCAAAGAGTCACTCAGGCATGATTGAAATAACATAGGAGATGAATACGGGTCATTTTAGACCCATGGGTGTAAAACTGATGTAGAAATACAACAACTGTGTTTGTTTATAAAGTAAGGAAGGAAAAAATAAACAGAATGATTTGTGGAAGTCAAAAACAACATATTTAAAGACTATCTGGAATACTAAATAATAGAAAAACATTCCTTTGAGCGATTCAGCAAAGAAACACTCATCCATAACTGAAATAACATAGGAAATGAATATGGGTCATTTTAGACCCATGTTGTGCATCAGAAGGGTATAGTGACACAAAAACGATTTTTATTCAAAAAGTAAGAAAGCTAAAAAAAAAAAAGGATCTGTGATGATCAAAAACAAGTTAATTGATGAATTCATGGACTTCTGAATGATGAAATTAATTTCTTGCAAAGATATAGAAAAAATAAACTCTAGACCCATGTTGTGCATCAAAGGGTTAAGGATCCTGGTAGGAAACCCAAAGGTTTAAGGTTCAAACATCATTAGATTAAAAAAAAAAAACATTAATAAATAACAGTTAAGTCATGTTGGAGAAATTTTTCTAATTAGTCACTAACATTTGCATGCATGCTCTGTCAAAAGCTTTTTACGAGATACAATGAACTATTAATTATTTTATTATATTTTATTATTATTTTGAGTCACGCGGTGCTATGCCATGTGAGTTAATTACCATATATAATATAGCCTATAGGCCTACTGTAATGTGTCATTATGTGAGATGTTTTCCTGCACGTGACTGCCTATATCTATTCAAAAACTTCAGTTCTTGTTATTTTAATACAAAATGTATTTGTGTTTAAACGGGTGCATCTTACTTCAAACCATCAGAATCCAGGACTTGTTTAGCCACAAATACGCGCGCGCTCTGGCTGGCCAAATGGCTTACCTGGTTGCCTAGTAACAAATGCGCTACGCGCTCATACGTGTGCTCTTACGCACTACGTCTCCTGTGACGTAAGGCCGTACATCCCGCACTTGTCGGCAGCAGGTCAGCCGCAGTCAGTCTGACTGGAATAGAGCACAGACGTATGTTTCTATTTGTGACACGGACTCATTTATAGATAAACAGAGCGGAAGAGCGTGATTCGGTGAAATGACGCGCTCCGGTTCGGCTGAAAGACGGCAGGTTTGGAGCAGCGCGTAAATCCGGTAACGTAGTGCAGATTTCAGTGCAGGAATCATTGCAGTCTGTCAGACCGGTTCTTCGTCTTTGCCCTCGGATATAAAGCAGCTTTAAACAGCTCAATAACATGACAAAAAAAATCGTTTAATGTACATTTAAAAGTGGCAAGTCGCTTCTAAGCTACTTTTTTGTTGTTGTGGTATGACGTCACGCTGGCCATTCCTGCTCACCTGACCAGCGATACACAGCTGAATAACATGACATGGTGTAACTTAGCTGATAAGCTATAGTGGCAGGTTGAGTGTCAGGTACGTTTTGTTTTGACATGACGTCATGGCCCTTGTTGGGTGACGTCACAGAGCTCAGTTCCGGTCGGGACCTCCGCTGGCTCCACAAGGAAGGAGTTATGAGCAGTCTTACTAAGAAGACACGGTTTATTAACAATCCTGGCAATAAACTGTCTTTTGGCATTAGAGACCGAAACGATGCGTTCATCAGCCTCTACGACGAGTCCATCGGGAGAGGGATGTACGCAGACACGGGCAGACACTCTTCGCTACGGGACAGAATGATGCTGAGACTCGGGAACCATGGTGATCCTGCCTCAGACGTCCTTCCTAGGGGCCATCTGAACCCACGCACAACTCCTGTCACCAGCTACCTCCATACCAGCAATACAGAAGACTGCACAAACCCTGCCTCAGACTACTACCACGGTAAGGAT
>NW_015547660.1:2818-29392 GCF_001515605.1 Sinocyclocheilus anshuiensis | reverse complement strand
GCATTCGGAAAGCGGCCTGGTCCAGCGCTTCCAGACACCGATTCGAGGTGATCGCCGAGCTGGGGCCCGAGGAGGTCAGGTGGTTTTACAAAGAGGACAAAAAGACATGGAAGCCCTTCATGGGACACGACTCTCTCAGGATGGAAATCATGTATCGCAGATTCTGCGAGTTAAACCCGGAAAGGGCTTTGAGCCGTGGCGGAGAGGAGATTCTTAAAGACAATGGGCTTGATGGAGGGGAACCGGCGCTGGATACCAGCAGCAAGGAGAGCATTGACATCACTATTGAGGCCGTGTGTGTCAGAGGAGGACTCTATGAAGTGGATGTGAGGAATAAAGAGTGCTATTCGGTGTACTGGAATCGTAAGTAATGCTCCTTGATGGGTCAAGTCACATTTCTTTATATGTGCCCCTGGACGACAAAACCAGTCATAAAGTTCAGTTTTTTAAAATTGAGATTTATACATCGTGAATGAATAAGCTTTAGGATAGGGCAATATTTGGCTGAGATACAGCTATTTGAAAATCTGGAATCTGAGGGTACAAAAAAATCTAAATATTGAGAAAATCGCCTTTAAAGTTGTCCAAATGAAGTCCTATATTACTAATCAGAAATTAAGTTTTGATATATTTACGGTAGGAAATTTACTAAATATCTTCATGCAACATGATCTTTACTTAATATCCTAATGATTTTTGGCAGAAAAGAAAAATCGATCATTTTGACCCATACTATGTATTGTTGGCTATTACTACAAATATACCCGTGCTACTTATGACTGGTTTTGTGCTCCAAGGTCACATATACCTCTTTACACAATACAGATTGTTTCAAAGCAACTCGCAAATTCAGTTTCAGCTGTAAAGCAGCTCCACAGGAGAAGAAGCACAATTGACAATTGAGGGTAAGCCCCTCCCCTCGAACGCAGATGAGCCAATGGCAGTGGAGTATCAGTTGCAAGGGGTTCGGAACTCGGACATCTGTAGGTTTCAGCGCTGTAGAGAAACACTGGAAGATCCGAAGCTTTCATCGGTTTGATGGTGTTTATGCTACGAAAATGGAAAAACGATGTGCCTGTGGTACTTGTAACACTGATTCCAGGTATCCTGAGAGGATGGGCAATAGAATTGATTTTATTACATTTCCTAAACCCAAACAAAACAGAGCAAAATGTCCGTAAGCATTCAACCCTAATCCCAATGAAGACAAAAACGTTCATTTTCTGGTTGTAATGCTCTCAATAAAGGTGGGGTAAGTGATTTCTGGTAGCCAGTGTTGACATTTGAAATTACCAAAACAAACACGCCCCTACCCCAGAAGGGTCTCGCCCCTATTTTGATAGCTCTGCCCCACACATACGTCGCGTCCAGTGTAGACAGACTTTAGCTGTTGCTGCGCAGACAAGGTGTTACTCACCTATTGAGAAGAAACAAAGCAACCTCGGCGTCCGATCGCAGGCCTTCCGCTCCTTGAGTTCTCTCCAGCGCTAGAAAGCTGATCCGATATTTACACAGGCCCTACTTCTTGCCTTATTGCCTTAAGCCTTCTTTTGTTCCGCAGACGTTTTCCTTTTTTGTTTTTTATCCGCCATCTCTATCTTTCTGTCGCTCGGCTCGGCTAGTGTCCGTCCTGTGCTGTGCACTGAGCGCTCTCTCCTCTGCATCATGAGTAGACACGCCCCTTACTGCTGATTGGCTACAAGTTTATTTTGGTACTCGGCCCGAATCAGTTTTCTAAAGCGTTTTTGAAAAATCGCTTACCCCACCTTTAAGTTACAGTTTTCATCTGCTCAAGCAGAACGTTAATGCCATCTTGTGCTTCAGCAAGGTATCTCTGGCTAAAACTAGCTAACGTTGAAGTTAGTGAGTCAATGCTATTACAAACCTAAATAGCGAACTGTTCTCACGTCATGTACAGTGTAGGTCAAAAACACAAAAACGAAGGTCTACATTTAAGTGCCTCTCCATATTAAACTGGTTAAATGTACATTAATTTAATCATACCCTGCGATGCAGTGTTGAACAGTGAACAGTGTTGATCCTGCATTTTGTCATCTGCGATCGTGACGACCGTAACATGAGCTTACCGATAGGTCAATTCAGTTTATTTTTTGTTCTTATCTTATAGTGTCAGTGCAGTTAAATATTTAATATTATACTGATTATTAATTGTCTTTTAAACCCAAGTCCTGACTCAACAAATTACCGAATAAAGCACCCCACAATTTTTTATTTCTTTACTGAATTGGGTTAGACTCATTTGGCAGGATGTGGTCTGTAATCTTGTGCTTAAGTCTTATTGCGTTCATTGGCTTTACTGACAAAAGATCCGTTTTAAATTGTGCCGACATCCTAATGACCAAAAATGTGAGATTGAATCTCCATGCCAGGAATATTGTATCCAGTCTCATTACCAGATTCGGTCAGAAGATTTTGTCTGGTATCCAAAATCAGCCGGCAGAGTCTTGTCTGACACCCAAAATCATTTAACAAAAATGTTTTGTCTGAAACCCCAAACTGTAACTGAAGAGTCTTTTATCAGCCGGAGATGTTGAAAGAGGAAGCTGTGAAATAGCAGAAAGCAGGAGATGAAGTGATGATAAAAATGAGCCAGGATTATTGAATAATCTTATTATATCTGACCAGCACAGATCCAAGAAGTGTTTTAAGCAAAAGCAATAGAAAAACTGCTTCACAACATCACCCTGCTATGTTAAAAACTTTGAAATGGAGACATTCTCTTATCTCTAACTCGTGAAGACCGCTATCTCTTGAAACCATGCAATCTGATTAAACATTAATAAAAAGCAGTACAAGAGCAAGGAAAATAAATAAAATAATAAGAAATGTAATAAAAATTAATAAATGGTTAAATGATACGTAAATTATTATTTAATTTAATTGAGTATTTAAATGATTATAAATGAAATAAACTCAACACAGCTGTATAGTTGCTTTCTTGAAGCTACACACAAGTTGCTCTTGAGAATCCTTAGATCCTTAAAGAGTTATTGAACATTTCTAAGCTTAACGTGCTCATCCTTCCAGGAAAAGTACCTGCCCTGTCCACTGAATTATTAACATTCTTTGGTGTCTGTGACACCTGCAGTTTTGTTCACGTCAAGTGTGAAGTAAGACCTCTTTTTTTTTTTCTTCTTTTTTTTCTAAACAACTTTTTATTTAAACCATTTTTTATTAAACCATTTTATGCACATAATTAGAATAAATCAT
Source organism: Sinocyclocheilus anshuiensis (assembly GCF_001515605.1). Lineage (NCBI taxonomy): Eukaryota > Metazoa > Chordata > Actinopteri > Cypriniformes > Cyprinidae > Sinocyclocheilus > Sinocyclocheilus anshuiensis. The sequence goes on along the minus strand of NW_015547660.1, from coordinate 26,161 downwards.
ACCCATATTTATTCTCCCATCTGGATTAAATATAGTTTTAAACCACTTTTACTAATTTGACATACACCTTCCAGGTGCACCCTAGACACATCATCAGTGATGTTTACCTGGGGTCATCGGGTGTTTCGGGTCTTTCAACATCATACCAGCCAGGGGTGATCAGTTCCCGACTTGTGTCTAGGTAGCTTGTGTAGTCCACGGATCGCCCCTTTTGATCCACAGCCATCTTGATGCCTTCTCCGCGGCATCCGTGATGTTCCTGATGGCTTTATTCTTGTGCAGTCCCCTGATTCCCAAGAGCTTGAGGGCCTCGCACAATGACTGGCCGGCAAACCCTCGGCAGCCAACCTCAACGGGGAGGCAGCGGGTTTTCCATCCCCTGTTACGGCATTCACCTGTCAACTCCCCATACTTGGCTCTCTTCCGTTCAAATGCCTGTTCCATCCGGTCTTCCCAGGGCACAGTCGATTCCAGTAGAACCACCTGCCTTGATGATTCTGAAAATAGGACCATGTCAGGCCTAAGTGTGGTCGTAGCGATGGTTTCTGGAAATCTGAGCTGCCTTCCCAGGTCAACCTTTAGCTGCCAGTCTGGAGCTGTTGTTAGAAGTCCCCCCGCTGAGTTCCTGCTCCCTTGTGGTTTCTCTCCCGCCTTAACAAATGTGACTGTGTGCTGTACTGGCTGTTGGTGCTTGCTGAGACAGATTCCGGTACTGATGGTTCCAGCAATTACCCTTACACCTGACCGGGTTAGTGGGCCTCTGCATTCCACCTCTGCTGACTTAACTAGCATATTCATAGCTAAAGCGAACAAGATCACTGAGATAGTGCACCCTGTGATAATCCCTTTCTCCAGCCTATGAAATGCTGATGTTATTGATCCAGAGGTGACTCTCAATTTAAAGCAGCTGTAATAATTCAAAATGAGATCCCTGATTCTATCTGGAACATGATGTCGGATCAGTGAGGTTTCCACCAGTTTATGCGGGATTGACCCATAAGCGTTGGCAAGGTCGAGCCACAGCACTGCCAGGTCCCCGTCACCTTCTCGACCCTCCCGGATTAGCTGGGTGACAACTCCTGTGTGCTCCATACAGCCTGGCACTTTCGGGATCCCGCCTTTCTGAACAGCAGTGTCAATGTATTTATTCTGCAGAAGAAACTCTGTCATGCGTCGGGCAACAATACTGAAAAATATCTTCCCCTCCACGCAGAGGAGTGAGATGACCCTGAACTGCTCGATGTTACTTGAGTTCTCCTCCTTCGGAATCCATACACCCTCTGCATGTCTCCACTGCAGCGCCACTTTTCCCCTCCTCCAGATGACTTTGATGATTTTCCATAGGCGCTGAAGGACCGCGTAGGGCACTCCACTTGGACCTGGTGCTGAGTTCATCCTAGCTGCTTTGACAACCTCCTGAACCTCTCTCAGGGTTGGATCCTTGAGGTTAAATGCCACACTGGGTTCCGGTGGGGTTATCAACGTGCTACACGGTCCAAGTTCCTGATCTCTTGTTCTATCGCTGTAATTGGTGCTGAGGTACTTATCAACCTCATCTTGAGTGCAGGTGAGTCGACCGCTACGCTTCTGGTAGCACTTTTAGCTGTAGCTTAGCATAGATCATTGAATCTGTTAGCATCTCGCTCAAAAATTACCAAAGAGTTTCTATATTTTTGCTATTTAAAACTTGACTCTTCTGTAGTTACATCGTGTACTAAGACCGACGGAAAATAAAAAGTTGTGATTTTCTAGGCCGATATGGCTAGGAACTATACTCTCATTCCGGCGTAATAATCAAGGAACTTTGCTGCCGTACCATGAGTGCAGCAGGCGCAATGATTTTCTGTCGGTCTTAGTACACGATGTAACTACAGAAGAGTCAAGTTTTAAATAGGAAAAATATAGAAACTCTTTGGTCATTTTTGAGCGAGATGCTAACGGTCTAATCAGATTCAATGATCTATGCTAAGCTACAGCTAAAAGTGCTACCGCCAGACCCGGAGATCGGCTGAACGGATTCGAAAACGGTAAAACTCAACTGTTTAACTCTAGGGGAGTTGGAAAATGAGCCTATTTTTAAAAATAGTGGAGTGTTCCTTTCACAGACCTGTTCTTTAAATTGTGCCTAGCTGTACACCAAAATTTCATGTCAGATTGACTGATTTTCTTCTTGGTTCGGTTCGCTTGCACAAGGCAACATTGCAAAGCATATTAAACTTTATGCAAGTCAAATGTGAGTAAAACTGTCCTCTTATTGGTCAGAGTTCACCTGTGCACGTTCCTCTGCATCACTCATCAAGATGGACTGACAAGTTCGCTCCACAGACTTATTGTGGGTTTATTTATTTGTAGCATGTGTGGCATGAATGTAGCCTTCATACCTGCTACACTGATAAATTAATTTAAAATATATTTTACATATATTACATATATTTTTTGAGATATTCTGTTCAATTCACAACTGCGGCTAGAGAGAGTCATATCCTTCAAAATACATGCGGAAAACCTAGTGCCTGTTGCCGCTCAGAAATCCTGACAGGCTGTCTTCTGACACGAGCCCTGTTAACCTTTGTTGGCCTCGTAATCCCTCCAGGTTAAGTTGGTCCTGCTCTAATACTCCACTACTCCATTTTTGACAAACATGTAATGCAGCATGTTCTGTTTTAAGGTTGTTTAATATTTATCTATCAAATATCATCTGTTCCACAGATTCATGAGGCCCTTGATAGCCATATAAGAATAATCGGTCCTTTATTGGGACTCCTGAGTACCTTTAGTTTGGCTCCTGGCACCATAATGGGTTTATGTCATGTATGTAGGTCAGTAAAGTAGAACTGCATGCTTCCATTGAGTTTTCTCTGGGAAATAGTGAGGTTTAAATCCAAATATGTTGCAATAGTGTGATACATCCCCCAGTGAGAAAACCAATTACACTCTTAAAAAAATAAAGGTGCTTAAAAGGTTCTTTACAGCGATGCCATAGAAGAACCATTTTTGTTTCCACAAAGAACCATTCAGTCAAAGGTTCTTTAAAGAACCATCTCTTTCTTACCTTTTTATAATCTGAAGAACCTTCTTTTGCCACAAAGAACTTTTTGTGAAACAGAAAGGTTCTTCAGATGTTAAAGGTTCTTTATGGAACCATTTAGACAAAAAGGTTCTTCTATGGCATCGTGAAGCACCTTTATTTTTAAGAGTGTATTCAGACGATTTTTAGCCATTTTTAGATTTTCATCATATACTTTGCTTGTTGCCCATTGGCTTTTACCCATTTTTTGCCTTCGTAAAACAGCCTATCTGTTACAATATGTTCAATCCGTTCAATAAGATGGTGCTAGATGGTCCTCTATTAATATTTTGATGTTTAGTTCAAAAATTGATCTTTTCATAACATAAAAATCAAACATAATCTTGAAGATCTCATTTAGAGCTCGGATTGAAAGATGTCCTCAGTAGATTGTGTCCCTGGGAAATAATTGTGTGTCTGTCAGGAAACTCGACTCGATTTTATCACCCCGCTGTCCTCTGAATGTCCTCACTTATACAGATGAGATTGATAGAAGGACGGTCACTTGACACCAGACTGTAGAAATCACTGCCGTTAAAGAGAACAGAACCTGTCAATCATCTGTCCTTTGTTCTTATCCAGATCCATCACTGAACCGGACTTAGTGTTAATGTTACAGTTCAGTGTTTTAGCACAATGCTCTAGGCCTGCAGTCCTTTTGTTTGCTTTGATCAACCGTAGACGCCTGTGCAAAAGAGCAGCTCTGAGTACAGACAAGTGCACTCTTAGATTTCTGAGTCCATCCATCATAATGTACCCGGTTTAAAATGAAATTTAGAAATGTGCAAAATTACCAATACTTACCCCTATATAATAAAATAATCTACTGGTTCAATGTGGAATACTGTTAATTACCACAGAACACAATCTCATCCTTCAGTGTGTAAAACTGAAGAAAAACAATTACGGTATTAAGGTATTAAACTTACAATGGAAGTCTATGGAGAAAAACGCTGAGTGTTAAAATACACACAGTTTTGAAAGTATAGCTACAAGAGGGTCATTCAGTGTCAACTCAACCACATTTTTTAATTTTGTTGTTTGTTTTCCTGTTGAAAGAAATAGAAGAAAACCCACATATTAAATGACATGGGTAAATCTGGAGTAATCCATTACCTTTAGAGGGGGGTCAAAATGACAATTTTCACGGAAGATTTGGGGCCAAATTACAGGGGGATGAAATGACTTTAGAAAGATGGCAACAGCATTATTTTGTTTTTGCACATTGCAGATTGGTAGGTCTATTAATAAAAATCTGTTGACTTTAGCAATATTTGTTGCAGTGTACGGAGCCCCTAAAGGGACCATGGTGGTGGGAAAAAATCTGAGTGAGTGAAAAAATTTGGGGTGGGAGGAAAAAATATTTTTCAGGTTTTTTGCATTCTCTCGCTAAATGTTGCGATTCCTCTCAAAACTTTTGCATTCTCTCTCAAAGATATTTGCATTCCCTCGCAAAACTTTTCGTTCTCTCGCAAAACGGACAATCGGACAAACACTTCCTGTTTACTTTACAGATTGTAGTGGTTCATACAGCTCCGTACGTTCACAATGGAGCGGTTCATATAGTTTTATTTTGAACTTGGACGAAATAGTCAGGTGTGGTTAATGCTTATCAAGGCACGGTTTTGGGACATTCTAAACGCTTAATGACACTGAGGACTAAATTCAGTACACACCTTATTCATAAAGCATACAGACAAGCAGAATAGCCCAGAATATGACCATAACCCGGTAAATTGCACGTTAAGCGTATCTAGGGTTGCCACCTTCAGCGAGGCAAAATAAGGGACACCCATTCATATACATTATATGAATTAAATATTACATTACATAAAATAAAATAATAAACAAGGACACAAACAATCAGCCCCCCCCCCCCAAAAAAAAACCCAAGGACACAAATAATCAGTGAGGAACTCATAGCTCAACAATAAACCATGAGAAAACATGCTCAAGTATGTAAACTTGCAGCAGAACTATTTTAAATTTGATCATTTATAATTATTATTATTAGTCTTTTTTTTTGACAGTTCTGCAGCTGTTACCTGGATGGGATGAATTTTTATTATTTATTTATTTTATTATTCATTTGCTTAAATTAGGGCTACATTTATTTGTCCCATTTTTATCTAAATAATTTATAATTATTTTATAAAACTTTTTAAAATGCCAAATTGTATATGATTATTTATTATGTATATATTTATGATTAATATAAATAACATAAAATAGGTCTATAATATATTAATTAATCTGGCTAATAATGCCTACAAATATAATAATTATGTCTACTAAGCTGTATGAAATATATTAACAGACTATCCGAATTTTAATAAAACAATACGCCTGTACCTTTAGAAGCACGGATGTGTCTGTGTCTGTCACTTTAAAGGAATGGTTCACACAAAAATGAAACTTCTGCCATAATTGACCCAGGTTTTTCTAAACCTGCATGAAGTTCTTTCTTCTGTTGAACACAAAAGACGATACTTTGAAGAATGTGTCTCAACTAAACAGCTGCTGGTTGTAACTTCCATAGTAAGGTAAAAAAATAAATAAAATACTATCAGAGTCATTGGGGACCAGAAACTGTTTTGGTTTTATGTTCAACAGAAGAAAGAAATTATTACAAGTTTGGAAAAAAGCCCAAATTTTATAATTTGATATTTTATTAAAAATATTCTAGTACACCAAATACACAAAATAATGTTATTTTTAGCAGCATCATATGACCCCTTTAATAAACTATTTTAGTAAAACCATATTTTAGTTTTATACCGTTTTCGTCCCTTAGCCTCCCTTAAGCATTTTCTATAGCCTAACGGTTTTCACTGGGGGAGAAAAAGCTTAACGTTGCATTCATGGCTATCTGCTTGATTGATAGTAATGCTATTAATAAGGTTATTAATATTACAGTTGTTATTAGTATTAATAGAATTTATAAATACCGAATTGGGCCTCCAATGTCACTGTTATTGTAATGGAGCCGATGAGACGAGAGGCATGCGGATCCATGTGCAAGCTTTTATTTACAGGCAGGGTCAACACAGGCAAGAGTCGGACACCAGCAAACAGATATGTAGAGGGCAAGACAAAAGAGGAATCCAAAGCAAACAATAATCCAATCGAGGTGCAAACACAGTCCGAATCAGCAAGGCAAAGGGTAAATCCAAGACGGGCTATAAACTTCACGGCAGGCAGAAATCAGACAGGACGAGATAACAGGCTACGATCAAGACACGGGAAAACAGACTATGAACAAGGCAAGACTCATGAACTTGGAAGGGCTCCGTAAAGTAGCTATCTCTAGGTGAGCGATAAATGCTGAACAGTACTCGGTCTTGAATGGTGGTGTGAGACTGATTTATATAGTGTGTGTTATTGGTAGCAGCTGTGTGTGATTGGTTTCAGGTGAGCTTGTGATTAGTGCAATGGAGCATGGGAAATGCAGTCCAGGGTGATGCGTAACAGTCTGTGTGGTGTGAGAGTCAATATAATGGGAGGGCGACCTCTGGTGGCAAGCAGACGGAAGTTCATGGACAGGATTCGTGACAGTTATAGTACATTAAGCCACGTTAAGCATTTTAGAATGTCCCAAAACCATGCCTTAAACTATAAGCAAAGCTGACTGGATTTGAACTTGAGTCCAAGTTTAAAATAAAACTCTATGAACTGCTCCATTGTGAACGTACAAGCAGTATGAACCGCTAACTTACAATCTGTAAAGTAAACAGGAAGTGTTTGTCTGAACTCAACTGGTTTTGCGAGAGAACGCAAAAGTTTTGCAAGGGAATGCAAAATATCTTTCCGAGAGACCGCAAAAGTTTTGCGAAGGAATGCAAAATATCTTTCAGAGAGACCGCAAAAGTTTTGCGAGGGAATGCAAAATATCTTTCCGAGAGACCGCAAAAGTTTTGCGAAGGAATGCAAAATATCTTTCAGAGAGACCGCAAAAGTTTTGCGAAGGAATGCAAAATATCTTTCAGAGAGACCGCAAAAGTTTTGCGAGGGAATGCAAAATATCTTTCCGAGAGACCTCAAAAGTTTCGCGAGGGATCGCAATTATCTTTGCAAGAGGACGCAAAAGTTTCTCGAGGGAACACAAAAGTTTTGCGAGAGAACGCAAAAATGTTTTTCCTCCCACCCCGAATTTTTTCCACCACCATGTCCCTTTAGGGGCTCCGTAGCATTGTATGTGAGTGGTGAAAAAATACACTTTTTGCATTTTTTCCCAAAAATTTGCATGCCTGTTATATTAAATATTAAAGATATCTTAATATCCTTTTAGAGTCTGGTTCTTAACAAATGTTTATCTTCATTATCTTCATTTATCTTCTATGTGATTCAGTTCCAGAGATACGTTGATCTCATTGTGGCTCCATGAGTAAATTGTTCAGTTGTACACATATTTAAATGTGGGTCACTTTGTATACAGCTAATACTTTTTTTTTTTTTCATTTTTAAAGACAAATGCCTGAGGAACAAATAATGTTGAAACTGGAATCTAAACAATTGCAAAAAATATTATTTTTAGAGAGTTTTCATAAGTAACCACTGAAAATGGGTAAAATTCAACAGTGCTTCATGAGTTACAGGCACATAATGCAAAGCTGTATGGAAAGTGACACACATTTGGTTTAACAATTTACTACTGAAACCACATTGAGATCCCCATTTCCAGAACTGAATCATATAGGGCCTTAAAAATTTAAATACCAAAATAAAAGTTCGTTAAGAACTGAATTCTCAAAGGATTTTAAGATTTCTGTAATATCTACAGATTTGCCGTTTGGGGAAAAATGCAAAAAGTGCCACCATTGGCATATAATGCAACAATGATTACTAGTCAACAGATTTTACTACTATACCTATCAGTCTCTGACCAAAAAAATAATGCTAAAATAATGCTGTAAAAAGTTATTTATTTCCTCCCTCTGTAATTTGACTCCAAGTAATGTAATTGTAATTTGTACTAAATAATTAATATAAACATTTTAACAAAAGTACAAGTGCACATTTAAACCATCCATAATGTCTTTTAATGAAGACTTTTAATGAAGTGAACTATCAAACACAAACTGAGGGATGACATTATTTTTTTTTGTTATCAATAGACACTGGAACATTGCAATATATATATATATATATATATAATGTGAGTAGAAACTGATATTGATATTCTGTGCATGTGAAGTGGGATGCAGGGCTGCTCTTAACATCAGGTGAATATTTGCTGATTTTTAGCCAGAATAATTTCTGACAGATGGCTTTTCAGTATGCTCTCTTTACGGTAGACTTTACTGTAGTTTCATGCTTCCTGTAGTTTCATGGCTTCCTATAGTCATTTACTCTGTAATGTGAACAGTGATGTGTGTTACTATATAGCCATGCCTGTGAATGTAACGAGTGTGGTCTTTCTTAAATGTCGTTCAGCCATTCACAGTGTGCAGTTGAGCCGCAGTCATGTGGACTGGTACGGTGTGGATGAGGTGTATCTGTATAGTGACGCCACCACGTCTAAGATCGCCCGCACTGTCACGCAGAAGCTGGGCTTCTCTAAAGGTGAGTGGACAGAGTGTACACACAGTAATCAACCTGCTGTTCAATCCCAGCTGTATTTTTTAGGCACTTTTGTTATATTCCTTTTAAAAAAACTCTCCAAACACGCAGGACTTGTATAGACAGACTTGTATTAAAAAAAAAAAAGCATCAGCTTTTCTGATAATATGATGGCAGTGTTATTTTAGTATCATTGTGATACTTTTAAAGTTTTTATGAATATTAAAAAAAAATTACATTTAAAATTAAACATTTAATTTTAAATTAAAATGGAAAATATATATTATAATTTTAGTCAATGTTATTGTATTTTTGTGTGTGTATTTTTCTCTTTTGTTCTTTTTCAAAAATATGTCTTTATAAGTTTTATTAGTTTTCAAGTCATTTTATTTTAGTTATATTAAAAAAGCATTAACACTTTTGTTTAGGGACTAATTCTCACTATTAACTAGTTGCTTATTAGCATGCATATTACTAGCATATTGGCTGTTTATTAGTACTTATAAAGCACATATTCATGTATTATTCTGCATGACCATATTTTAGATCCCTTAATCCTTAAACCCCATGCCTAAACTTAACAACTACCTTACCAACTATTAAAAAGCAGCAAATTAGGAGTTTAATGAGGCAAAAGTTGTAGATAATGTTTAGTTAATAGTGAGAATTGGTCCCCAAACTAAAGTGTGAACAAAAAAGTAATATTAAGTTTTATATTTATTTTATTTATTTTTTAATGTTTATGTTTATGGTTTAAGTTGACTATAATATCCCTGTTAATATTTTACAATGAGGTCCTATTAGTTAACATTAGCAATGCATTAACTAACAATAAGTAAAACTTTTGTTACAATATTTATGTTTGTTAGCGTACAACATTTGATTTGAGCAATATATTAGTAAATGTAGTAATTAACATTAAGATTTATAAATGCTTTGAAATATTTTTTATTGGTTGTTCATGTTAACTAATGTTAACAAATAGAATCTTATTGTAAAGTGTTACTATGACCATGTATGATGCAAATAGCCAAGGTAGGATATTTTAAGGTATTTTTTTGTGCCCGTAATATTTTTATAATGTTTTAATCTTTTCATAAAAAGCATTAGAGGTACAAGAGCCCATGTTATAATGTGAATATAGTCACAGATGCAGAGGCTGCATAAGCTCTATTTATGTGTGACTGTATGAATAAAACAGCACAGCTCTCATAACGTGTGTGGTGTGGTTGTGCTCAGCCTCCAGCAGTGGCACCAGACTGCACCGTGGCTTTGTAGAAGAGGCCTCGCTGGATGATAAACCCCCTCAGACCACACACATTGTGTTTGTGGTCCATGGCATTGGACAGAAGATGGACAAGGATCGTATCATCAAAAACACTGGCATGTAAGTCCTCAGGAGAGCTGTTAGTGATAATGAAGGCCTCAATGATATGCAGTGGTGAACAGCTTTAGTGTATAAAATAGGAAAATATTTGGATGAATGTGTTCATGTAAACACGTTCAGAGCTCTTGGTTTGCATTTTCTCACAAAATGTGTGTTTCTCATGTTTATCACTTAATAAGAGTCAACACCTTGATACTGTTTTGTCGAATATATATATTATAAATAGTTACAGCTCCAACATTCACTTATGAATTAATTTAAATTTCAGGATGCTTTCAAGCTGATTTTCCCAGTGGGACAGGCGCTGACGAGAAATAGGTTTACCCCTATGAGAATCAGCCCATGAAACAAATAACTGATTACTAGTGGTCGACCGATATATCGCCAAGGCCGATACATCGCCCGATATTTGGCATTTTTCAAATATCGGCATCGGCTGATAAGTTTTTCTGGTTGGCCGATGTGTTCAAGACGGTATTTTTATTTTGACGGCGCTGAGTGAACGCCAGCGCCTGAACACAGTGGTCACATTCTCCCTCTTGTAGCGAATAAGAAGGAGAATGTGAACAGTGTCGTCGTTCAGTTCTGTCTAATATGGATAGAAGTCTATCTAATAATCAGATAGAACTGTTAAACAAAGGAATTAAAATGTATACAAAAAGTATTATAACGATTGCTTTAATATTATTAGTAATAGAAAGGCAAACATTATAATACTTTCTCATTTGCCATCAGCATTCAGCAAATACGCATTTATATCATTTAAACAAATCTTTGAATGACTAATGAACATTTAATTTCACAAACCTTGCAGACTTAGTCGAATCTAGTTGAAGTGTGCATTTGTATCCTGCATGATCCCGTGTTCTCTGGGTGACGGTCGGTCTGTGCAAATTGTATGCTGATAGGAGGAGAGTTCTGCTTGACTAAGATATCGGCATCGGCTGTCAAAAAACCAGTATCGGTCGACCACTACTGATTACTCTTCCACAGCGCTTTCGTTCTGTTTACATAGCAACACAATGCACGGACAGGGCACAAACAGTGAAGCCACTCTTCTTCTGGTGACGAAAAAGGTGGTGGATGAAAAGCCAATAAATCCACTTGATTACAGGCTAGAGCTGACTCGCTCACCTTAGGCACGAACGCTGTATTAGTTTTGAGAGACACTCTGGAGTAATCCATAGTGAACTGCATACAGGAGTTATGAACCGACAAAGCATGAAGTTCACTAACCCGCTTTGCAGATGAAAGAGCCAGTAATAATGCAGTCTTTACCGAAAGGAGCTTCAGATCGCTGCTGTCTATAGGTTCAAAAGGTGTACGAGATACTGTGTACTGTGAGTTAAGGACTACAGACAGATCCCACGGCGGAATCAGTGGTTTTGACACCCTGTTCAAATGCCACGCACCCCTCATAAACCTGCATACAAGCGGGTGTCGACCCATAGTGTTATTTGTCAATCCCCACATGACATGCAGAAATCGCCGCGTGATACACCTTAACGGCAGAAAAAGCTCTGACTTTATCCAAAAGTTCTTGCAGAAAACAACACATCTGCGACAACAGAGAAACGGAACAATGTGCTTATGCGCGCACCATTGCTCGAAAACATTCCATTTCCTATCGTAGGCAGAGCGCGTCGAGGCAGCCCTCACATTCTGAATTGTCTCGATCACCCTCAGAGGCAAACCAGTAGCATTTAAGTTTAACCTCTCACGGACCAAGCCCAAAGAGTAACTTTGTCCGGGGCGGGGTGAAAAATCTCCCCGCGCGCTTGTGAGAGGAGGTCTCTGCGCAGCGGGAGAGGCCAGGGCTGGTCACATAGAAGCTGCATTATCTCTGTCAGCCACAATTTCCCCGGCCAGTTCGGGGCAATCAAAATGACTGAGTGACCGCACTCCCTTACTCTTCTTAGAGTTGGTACGATCAGACTTAGCGGAGGAAACGCGTGAAGCAGTACATTTGGCCACGGGTGCACTAGGGCATCCACACCCATAGGTGCACCGTCTCTCGCTAGCAAGAAGAACAGAGGGCAATGAGTGTTTTCATGCGATGCGAAGAGATCTATGGCAACGCGGCCGAATCTCTTTCACAACTGGCCCACTACCTGAGGGAGGAGTGTCCATTCTCCGTACCGAGGATTCCCCCTGGACAGGAGATCTGCCCCTGCATTCATTATTCCCGGGACGTGCGTTGCCCGTAATAAATGATAAAGAGAAAAAATGTTTCCTGCCCCACACAATCAGTTTCTGTGCCAGACTGTGAAGCTGAGGAGAGCATATGCCCACCGTGGTCATGTTGACATGTCTGATCTGATCAAAACGTGGTGGTTCCGCAGAAACTGCACAAAATGTTTCAAAGCTAGAAACACTGTTAACAGTTCTAGGTAATTTATGTGCGCGCTCTGCAGCGAGACAGGCAATTTCCTTTTCACTATTCTGCCCTCGCAAACCGCACCCCAACCTAAAAGCGACGCGTCGAGACTTAAAGAGGCTATTTCTTCCTCTAAAACTTGAGCTGACTCCCCTTCTGCGGCTGATATCAACACACTGTTGAAAACTGGTGGTTTTACAGAAAACTGCAGACAATAACCCCTCAGTATCGTAGATAAAACCCAGGGGTGTACTGCGCATGCGCGCCAGCTCTCTGCGTGAGCAGCGAGCGGACCGCAGTGGCTCTCGTCCACTACTGGCGCGGTCGCACCATCCTGCGGGGGAGCTGCGGATTGCAGCTCTGAATTGAGTAAGTTTGGTTTTGTGTGTGTTTTTATTTTCAAACCTTGCTGTGCCCTCGGCCCACTGCCTGGATGCACAGGGAATTTTTTTTGTGAACTGTCCTCTGCCCATTCCGGCAACTCCGTGGGTGGAGGGGGGAGAACTTCTTTGTGGGGCACTGGGTGAACTGGTGCCAACTCCACACCTGAACTGGTCAAAAGAGAACTTTTTGACATTTCTTTGAACGGTTCCCAAGTCCAACGCCTTCTCTTGGCGGGAGGGGGAGAAAATAACCACTCTTTTTGAGGGAGGATAACAGATACTCCAAGAGTGCTGTTGCTCGTCCCCTCAACCAGAACATGAGGACGGGTTAGGTTGCTTGGCGTTTCTTCCCTCCCTGAGGGTTTGCCGGTCTGTGTCTAGCCGCCACTGCTGCAAAGGAAGTTTTTCCCCTTGGCTGTGCTTGCTTAGGCCGTGCCTCAGTCTGTTGAGGCTGAGGAGGTCTGGGGCTCCTGAAAACAGACTGACCACTTCTGAGAGAGGCATCAAAACCAGGGCGTGCTAATGGAGAAACCTTAGGAATGGGTTTTCGGGGGAGGCAAGCTTGGAAAGCCTCACCCACCTGCTTCCTCAGATCACACCGCTGGCGCATAGCAGTGACTGATGCTCCGAAAAGGGCTTTGGGCTCAACCGGGGCATCCAGGAAATCAGCTTTCTCTCTGTCAGATAGTCATGAAAGTCCCAGCCAGAGAGCTCGCTCGCCAACCACTGCCAAGCCCATGCTGCGGCCGCAGCTCTGGACTGCACCCCTGGAGGTTCTCAAGTTGAGATCTGCAATAACGCAGATCTCTTCCCAGAGAGCTGGGTTTGGTGACCCAGCATCCATTTGTCTCCCCATCTCTTCCATGAGCTCTGCTTGATAAGCAGTGAGGAGAGTGGTAGCATTCAGAGCCCTCACTGCCAGAGCAGAGGAATGATAGCTCTTCTGAAAAACTGAGGTTGTTAAGTGCTCAGTACGTCCTGGCAGTGAAGCTGAGGTAGAAGAAAAGCTGCTCTGCGATTAGGGTAAAGATGATGAGCCACTGACAGCTCAACAGGAGGGCGACGGCAGTTGCTTGCCATCATATAGGTCTCTCTCCGTTCCTTGGCCCGCCTGCTGCGACGGCCATTCAATAAAAAATTTTGCCGCCACCCTCCTGCACATTTCGAGCAAGTCGAGCTCCACTTGAACCGAGGCCGGGGACCCTTCGCTTAACGCGCTCGGGGGAGACTTCATCCATAAACTCGCCCCAGCTGCATGACACAGGCGGCTATTTGGTCAACGTGGTCGACGGAGAAAGGGATGGGTCTCCTTTATTAGCGGCCGCCACCCGCACTCTTCTCTCCAGAACCCTTGACGGGAGAAGGGAACAGTGCAGACCACTCGGGGTTCACGAGTGCTGCTTGAGCATGTCTCACCCCCAGGCATACAATACACAGGGGATGAGAATCCCAGCCTGAAATACTTGCTCCGCATGCACAAGGACGCGAGGCATCTTTATATGATATAAAGATCAGTGAGATACCGAACAAATGTTTGAAAGATAACCTTCCTTTAAAAAAAAAAAAAACAGAAATGTTTTTATTGTTAGTTTACTATTATAGCATTTATTAATATTTCAAATTAGCTTTTATTTTATATTTTCATATTTTTTATGTTTTCATTTTGGTTTTAGTAATTGTGTTTTTAGAATTTGTAATTATTTTGTTTTGCTCTTTATTATTCGTAAAAACAAACAACGAACAAACGAACACAATGTTCCAACAGTACAGAAGACATTTCTAAGAAATTGAACAAAATACAAAAAAAGAGAACTTTTTTAAATTTTTTATTAGCATTTTTATTTGTCTTTGTTTTAATATTTCTACTATTTCTATAATCTTTCTTTAAATTTTAGCATTTCAACTACAACTTTATCACTTTGTTTCCAACAATTTTAATAGTTTTAGTTGTAGTTAACAATAATTATTTTTGAATGCTTAATTTTTAGTTAAAGTGTGCACGTTTTGAAGGGTAATGTGATTTTCTGTATGTACCCTTGTGTTTGGTGTGTTCAGGCTGCGGGAAGCTGTGAGGAAGATGGAGGAGAAGCACTTCGCTGAGCAAACAGAGGAACATGTGGAGTTCCTGCCGGTCGAGTGGCGCTCTAAACTGGCTTTGGACGGCGGTAAGACAGACGCCACACCACGTGTCTGTCTGCATTCACCCTCTGAACAGCTGCTGTTATCACACACTCTGTGCTTTTACCTTTTGTTCACAAGCACACACATGCTATTTTAGCGGAGAGCAGAAGCATGGCAGGAGAATATAATACAGGCCATAAACTCATTTATCATCTTTCATCCCTCCATCAGCTGTGCAACCGAAACAGCTCAAACAATGACGGGCATTAACATTAATAACGAAATGATGACTGAAAAAATACATTAGCCTTTGTATGCATATTTTGAGAGCGTTGTCCTCTTCAAATGCAGACACAGTGGAGTCAATCACACCAGATAAAGTGAGAGGCCTGAGAGATTTACTCAACAGCAGCGCCATGGACATCATGTACTACACCAGCCCTCTCTACAGAGACGAGGTGACCCACATTCATGATGAATAGTTATATTTTCTCACCCTCGCGTCATTCCAAACTTGTACTGAAATTCAGAATAATGTTCATGCTGTTCTTTTCCACACAATTAAAGCATATACACTAGTAACGAGTGGCTGTCAAGCACTAATACGTTGATCACATAAAGCTATGAAACTTTTAAGGTGCATTTTTGTGGTATTTTTTGGAGCTCGACAGTCTCTGGTTACTATATACTTTTATTGTACGGAAAAGAGCTGCGTCAGCAAACCATCTCCTTTTGTGTTTCACTGAAGAAAGTAAGTCACATTAGTTTGGAATGAGATGAATGTGATTATTTATTACAGAATGTTCATTTTGGGGTGAGTTAAACTAGCGTTCAAACGTTTGGGGTTGGACAGTTTTTTAATGTTTTTGAAAGAAGTATCTTCTGCTCACCAAGGCTGCATTCATTTGATCAAAACTACAATAAAAACAGTCATATTGTGGAATATTATTACAATTTAAAACAGCTGTAAACAATGTAAATATATTGTAAAATGTAATTGATTGCTGTGATGTGCAGCTGAATTTTCAGCATCATTCCTCCAGTCTTCAGTGTCACATGATCTTCAGAAATCATTCTAATATGCTGATTTGCTGCTCAAGAAACATTTCTGATTATTATCAATGTTGAAAACAGTCGTGCTGCCCAATATTTTTTTTTGTGGAAATAGTGATACATTTTATTTTTCAGGATTCACAAATGAATAGAAAGTTCTAAAGAACAGCACTATTTTGACATATAAATCTTTTGAAACATTATAAATGTCTTTACTGTCACTTCTGATAAATTGAATGCATCTTTGATGAAAGAAAGCATTAATTAATTACTTAAAAAAATCTTACTGACACCAAACATTTGAACAGTACTATATATCTTCCTATATAGCTGACGTATAAAGTATTCTGTTTATATATGCTCTAATGTTCATCCTTCCAGATCACTAACGGTTTGACGCAGGAGCTCAACCGCCTCTATTCTCTCTTCTGCTCACGAAACCCCGAGTTTGAGAGCAGAGGCGGCAAAGTGTCCATCATCTCCCACTCGCTGGGCTGCGTGATCACCTTTGATATCATGACAGGCTGGGATCCTGTGCGCTTCTGTCTGCAAGAACATCGGGATCAGCTGAAGGGTGAAGATTTGCACTGGACCACTCATGAAGAGCGCCACCTGCTGGAGGAAGTGCAACTAACCAGACAGAGGCAAGTAACTGCGTAGTAATGCGGTGAGTTTTGCATTAAACAAGCACCACTCATTCTTCATAAAAATATAAATCTTATATCTTGTAATTAATCTGTATCTGTGACAGGTTACGAGAACTGCAAGATCAACTTCAGGGCCTGAAGGCAGCAAAACCTACACCCTTCCCTACATTAACGTTTAAGGTGATGTAGTGACATTAAAGGAATAGTTCACCCAAAAAAGCTGAAAATGTGCTCATTTTCAGGCCATTCAAAATGTAGATGAGTTTGTTTCTTCATGGGGTTTGGAGAAATGAAGCATTGCATCAGTGTCTCAGCAATGGATGCTCTGCAGTGAATGGGTGCCGTCAGAATGAGAGTCCAAACAGCTGATAAAAACATCACAATAATCCACAAGTAATCCACACCACTCCAGTCCATCAATTAACATCTGGAGAAGACAAAAGCGGCATTTTTATGAGTCCATCATCCATAATATTGCTTCCTCCAGTGAAAAAGTGTTCTGGTCTGAATCAGGAGAGAAATCTGCACAGTTCAAGCACCGTTTACAAACTAAAATAAAACAGCTCTAAACAAATATGTGGCTGGATTTTGATGTGAGAGACAACAGGAGATGCTCTTTTCACTGGAGGAAGCGTTATTATGGATTATGGACTCGAAGGATTTGTTTCATACAAATGCAACTTTTGTCTTTTCCAGATGTTAACTGATGGACTGGAGTGGTGTGGATTACTTGTGGATTATTGTGATGTTTTTATCAGCTGTTTGGGCTCTCATTCTGACGGCACCCATTCACTGCAGAGCATCCATTGCTGAGACACTGATGCAGTGCTACATTTCTCCAAATCTGATGAAGAATCAAACTCATCTACATCTTGTATGGCCTGAGGGTGAACACATTTTCAGCAAAGTTTTATTAACTTGATTTTCAGCTCTCTCATACAAATAGCACATCTGTACAGTATCTCTACGGTATATGATAAAGCCCATTAAATAATTTGCAGGTGGAGAACTTCTTCTGCATGGGTTCTCCTCTGGCAGTGTTTCTGGCTTTGAGAGGCATCCGGCCCGGAAACACCGGTGACCAGGACCACATCATGCCCAAATCCATCTGCCGGCGCCTCTTCAACATCTTCCACCCAACAGATCCTGTGGTAAGACCACGTCACTGCATCTCAGTCTGTCAACTTACAGTGCAAGGGATTCATTTAGCTTTTTTTGTCATATATTTCATTGTCTGACAGGCCTATCGACTGGAGCCTCTTGTTTTAAAGCACTATAGCAATATTGCACCTGTCCAAATACACTGGTGAGTCTTGATATCTTATTGTTTGGGGAGAGTTTATACAGTACTACTAATCAGGAACATTGATTTACATGCTTATGAAATGTAACATTATATTTCTTCAGTCAAAATAACCTTCATTTTTCAGTATCTTAATTATTTTTGTCCTATTTGTAGTAGTGTTTAAAGCAGTGGTTCTCAGCCTTTTTGACACAAAAGCCCCCTGTTGTCCAATATTTGAGCCCCCGATTATATAAGCTAAAATATTTTCAGATTAACTTTTTTTAACGTTTTTTTTTAATTATTATTATTTAACAGAAACTGAGAGTGTTGATGTATTAAACTAATTAGCCATAGCTAATTTTATGATTCCAGAAGTTTCAAGAACTGTATGTGCTTTAATAAACAAATAGTTATTGAGGTAGAAGCGAGTTTACATGTTTACACGCAATTAATCGCATCCAAAATAAAAGTTTTTGTTTACATAATATATGTGTGTACTGTGTATATTTATTATGTATATATAAATACACAAACATGCATGCATTTATTTAAGAAAAATATGTTATGTGTATACATTTAAAATATTTATATATAATATCAATTATATGAATATATATACATGGAAATATTTTCAAAATATATAGTGTATGTGTGTGTATTTATATATACATAATAAATATACACAGTATACACACATATATTATGTAAACAAAAACGTTTATTTTGGATGCGATTAATCGTTTGATAGCACTAGTTCTTACTATTTTAATTATATTTTTTTATTTTATTTCATGTTATGTTTTAATTAATTTATAGTTACAAACACACACACACACACACACACTACCGGTCAAAAGTTTAGAGAAATTATTATTAATTTTAATGTTTTGAAAGAAGTCTCTTATGATTCTTCAGAAATCATTCTAATATGCTGATTTGCTGCTCAAGAAACACTTCTTATGAAAGTTGAAAACAATGGTTCTTGTCTGGTCTTCTCACAACAATATATAGCAGCAAAAACTGCTACAACACTAATAATAATAACCATTATTAATAACAACTGGGCACCAATAATAACTGGTGATTTTGCTGTGGGCCCCAGAGCCCTGGTTGAGAATCACTGGTTTAAAGTTTAAATTGGCCAGAACGTTAGGCTTCTCTGTTATGATTCTGGATTTGTGTTTTGATGTATTGTTTTGAAGGTGTAACACCATCAGCCCCACCCCGTATGATGAGATCAGACCCAGCCATCTAAGTGTGAGCAAGAGCGCAGCGAGCGACACGGAGAACGGCTCCAGTCCCAGCAGCTCCCCTGTGCTGGCCACGAGACACTACGGAGAGTCCATCACCAGCCTGGGCAAGGCCAGCATACTGGGTACAGCTGACTACATACTGAATTAAACTACTATGAAATAGGAGTGTGCGATATATATCGTAATTGTGGTTTTAACAATGTGTGATTTGACATTATCGAGTATTTTGCAAAAAACATTCAAAACACATCTACAGAGTGCACGCATACATTACGTGAAGTCTAGACTAGTGCGAGTGCGTTCTTTCACTGCATGATTCAGTCTAATAAAATGCATTTAGATTGATCACAAAATTCAAGATATGGGGACAGAAAATTTATGTATTTATATCATTTCATATAGTTAGTAACCTGTTGTTTTTTTTCTCCAAAAATTACCGTGATTACAAATGTAATACTGATTATTTACAACAGTTCAAAAAACAAGAAGTTAATTAAGAGAATTAGACACCATTTTTTTGCTCAATTTCGACAACAAAAATAATTCCAAACACAGCCACAGCACTGTTTTGCGTCTCTGAGCAACATGACGGTGTTTGGTTCCTGAATGAATCAACCGTTTAAATGATTCGGTTCAATCGCAATGACTCACTTATTAACAGTGACTTGCTGCCACCTACTGGCGGTTTTAATTTCACATTTAACGTTTCTTTTTATTATTTAAATAATTTCAAATAACAGTATTCAACGTATACTTTGTATTATGTTTAAAGCACCCCTATTATGGGTTATGAAAGGTTCATATTTTGGTTTTGGGAGTCCCCAACAACATGTTGACATACATTCAAGGTAAAAAAACACTTTCATTGTCTTATAATACGCATTTATTTTTACCTTATTTGCTCAACGACTCCCGAATGATTTGTTTAATGATTCATTTTTCCAAACCCCTCCTTTGCGTGACGCTAATCTGCGGTGATTGGTCCGATTGGTCTCATTTTCATTTCATCGTTACCGGGGAAACCACTATTTTTACTGCTCCAAAAGCGGCACCTAGTGGCAAAGAATGAATTTGCATTTTCATTCAGACCAACGCGAAAAGACCAACAAGTGGGTGGGTAATATGCTAATGTTTCATGTTGACGTCAACATGAAACGGCTTGGGATTCGTTTTAAAAATGACTCGTTTCAATGATTCAGAGTCGACTCTTTCTTTTGAGAGACAATAACTTTATACACGGTGCACTTACAGATTTAAAACTTTGCAGGATGTTTTCATTCAGTTAGAGCTGTGTTACACACTGCATGAAAGGTTATTTTCAAAAATCCATAATAGGGGCACTTTAATATATCAAAACATTATTTATGCATTTGTAACTGCAGGTTAAATGCATTCATGTTCTGCACTAAACAATAGTGTGTAAATAAATCTAAATGCCACTTCAGATGCAGCTTCTGTGTTTCCTCTACATTGCAAAGATTGATACTGATGCTGATACTTTTATTGATACTGATTTCATTTGCTTGGTAAGAGCACAAATGTCTTATTATTCTAATTCACTGATTCAATGTAAGAATTTGACTCAAAAGCTCTACATTGCAAAGATTGATACTGATGCTGATACTTTTATTGATACTGATTTCATTTGCTTGGTAAGAGCACAAATGTCTTATTATTCTAATTCACTGATTAAATGTAAGAATTTGACTCAAAAGATAAAGCACACTTTTAGAAAAATGGCTTTATAAAGGTAAAAATGCCCATTAAAAGGTAAAAATCAATTTAAACTTATTGGAAAAGATGAATTTATATCAGTGTGAACTGACCACCACACAGAACATGAAGAATATCAAAAACTTTCAGCTGTTCACCGCAGTCCTTAAGATACCAGCACAATAACACACTCAAAAAATCGTCTAATTATCATTATCGATAAAATCTCAGAAAATATCAAGATATTATTTTTTGTCAATATCGCACACCCATACTATGACCAGTACAGTAACTTTCAGAACTCATAATAACTTCTCCAGTCCATAAAGGGCATTTATTGAACTTTCTGACTTCAGACGGAGGCATACATTACACACAATCACAAATTTGCATGCTTTTAATTAATGATTTCCCTGATCATACCAGTCTGATTGAAAGCTGATTGAAAGCTTATTTATTCAGCTTTCAGATGATGTATAAATCTCAATTTAAAAAAATTGACCCTTATGACTGGTTTTGTGGTCCAGGGTCACATATTATACTTTATAGAAGTACTGTACATACAGTAGATGTCTTATAAACACAGAAGCAAAAAAAAAAGTTGACTTGGTAGGGATCAAAGAGTGAAAGTGTATTACAGAAAAAGATGATAATCAAAGTAATAGACAGATGGTTGTCTGCTAATCTTTAACCTTGTGTTTGTGCAGGTGCTGCGAGCATCAGCAAGGGCATCGGTGGGATTTTATTCTCTCGATTCTCTCGCTCACCCAGCCTGCCGTCGGCTGTGGATTCTGGGATTGGTGACAGTGAGGACAGCCAAAGCACTTTTGCATTTTCAGCCATATCTCCATCCTCTTTATTCGATGCAGCAGGTGTGTACAACCAACACTTGTGTTCTCTTAATGCAGTGAAATGATGAAGTACAGTTACTGATCGAAAGTTTGGGTTCAGTAAGATTTTTTGAAGTAATTAATGAATGCTTTCTGTCAGCAAGGCTGCATTAAATTGATCCAAAGTGACAGTAAAGACATTTATAATGTTGCAAGAGATTTCTGTTTCAAATAAATGCTGTTTTTTTTTTACTTTCTGTTCACCAAAGAATCCTGAAAAATAAAATGTATCACTATTTCCACAAAAATATTGTGCAGCACGACTGTTTTCAACATCGATAATAATCAGAAATGTTTCTTGAGCAGCAAATCAGCATATTATAATGATTTCTGAAGATCATGTGACACTGAAGACTGGAGTAATGATGCTGAAATTACAGCGCTGCATCACAAGAATAAATTACAGTTTAACATATATTCACATAGAAAACACTTATTTTACATTGTAATAATATTTCACAGTTTGAATTAAATAAATGCAGTATTGATGAGCAGAAGAAACATTAAACCTTACCGACCACAAATCCTTTACTCATTCCAGACCTGTTTTGACTCTTTCTTCTGTTGAACTCATACTGATTGCTTGTTGTGTGTGTCACAGTTGAGATGGAGCATCGCATTGACTATGAGCTTCGGGAGGGTTTGGTGGAGAGCCGCTATTGGTCAGCTGTCACCTCACACACGGCCTACTGGACGTCCCATGACGTCGCCCTGTTCCTCCTGACCTTCATATACAAGCAACAGAGCACAGACCAGACACAAAACACCAGTCCCATGTAGCACAGACAGCACTTTCCACAATAACGACTGTTGTCAATCCTGTCCGCTTTGGGTCTCTAGGAGGCTTCAAAGAGCACTCGGTGCCTCTGAGTTTCCTAAGCCTTCTCAAACTCATGCAAAACCTGCAGCTCCCAACCTCATTATTGAGAATACCTATTATTTTTTATATAATAAGTCCAAAGAGTGCACCTGATCCATATGCAGCAGACATGCACAGTTTTGGGCAATGCAGGTCTAGGGGTCAAATTGAGTTCTTTATTTAGTCAGCAGCACATAACTGTGGAAGCCCGTTTCCGCCATGGATTAATAAATAAGGGAATTGCAACTTTTTTATCTTAGAATTCTGATTTTTTTTTCTCACAATTGCGAGTTTACTGTATATAGTAATAACACGAATGCAAGTTATAAACTCGTAATTGCAAGTTTACATCTCACAATTCTGATTTTCTTTTTCTCCGAATTGCAAGATAAAATGTCTGAATTGTGAGATATAAAATCAGAAATGCAATAAAGTCACAAAATGTCACAATTACCTTTTTTTTTAATATCCTGTGGTGGAAACAAGCTTTCATGCACAATGAACCTCTAATAATGCCTGGCACTTATTTAACTGTACATTAGAGATTTTTTTTTTAGAGATTTTAGTTTTGACTTGAGGGAACAATGTCTCTTTAATGCAATAAGAAGCACAACTAAATGTGTATTGTTAACAAAATTGTATTTTTATGCAGAAGGGTACTTGAGGTTTCTTTATTATGCTCTCACAACTACATTGTGATGTGGTTTGACCTTATTTATTTATTTATGTTACTGATGCAGTGCACATGA
>NW_015547660.1:0-2717 GCF_001515605.1 Sinocyclocheilus anshuiensis | reverse complement strand
ATAATCAGAAATGTTTCTTGAGCAGCAAATCAGCATATTATAATGATTTCTGAAGATCATGTGACACTGAAGACTGGAGTAATGATGCTGAAAATACAGCGCTGCATCACAAGAATAAATTACATTTTAACATATATTCACATAGAAAACACTTATTTTACATTGTAATAATATTTCACAGTTTGAATTAAATAAATGCAGTATTGATGAGCAGAAGAAACATTAAACCTTACCGACCACAAATCCTTTACTCATTCCAGACCTGTTTTGACTCTTTCTTCTGTTGAACTCATACTGATTGCTTGTTGTGTGTGTCACAGTTGAGATGGAGCATCGCATTGACTATGAGCTTCGGGAGGGTTTGGTGGAGAGCCGCTATTGGTCAGCTGTCACCTCACACACGGCCTACTGGACGTCCCATGACGTCGCCCTGTTCCTCCTGACCTTCATATACAAGCAACAGAGCACAGACCAGACACAAAACACCAGTCCCATGTAGCACAGACAGCACTTTCCACAATAACGACTGTTGTCAATCCTGTCCGCTTTGGGTCTCTAGGAGGCTTCAAAGAGCACTCGGTGCCTCTGAGTTTCCTAAGCCTTCTCAAACTCATGCAAAACCTGCAGCTCCCAACCTCATTATTGAGAATACCTATTATTTTTTATATAATAAGTCCAAAGAGTGCACCTGATCCATATGCAGCAGACATGCACAGTTTTGGGCAATGCAGGTCTAGGGGTCAAATTGAGTTCTTTATTTAGTCAGCAGCACATAACTGTGGAAGCCCGTTTCCGCCATGGATTAATAAATAAGGGAATTGCAACTTTTTTATCTTAGAATTCTGATTTTTTTTTCTCACAATTGCGAGTTTACTGTATATAGTAATAACACGAATGCAAGTTATAAACTCGTAATTGCAAGTTTACATCTCACAATTCTGATTTTCTTTTTCTCCGAATTGCAAGATAAAATGTCTGAATTGTGAGATATAAAATCAGAAATGCAATAAAGTCACAAAATGTCACAATTACCTTTTTTTTTAATATCCTGTGGTGGAAACAAGCTTTCATGCACAATGAACCTCTAATAATGCCTGGCACTTATTTAACTGTACATTAGAGATTTTTTTTTTAGAGATTTTAGTTTTGACTTGAGGGAACAATGTCTCTTTAATGCAATAAGAAGCACAACTAAATGTGTATTGTTAACAAACTCATCCTGATCTTGGATGGCCTGAGGGTGAACACATTTTCAGCAAATTTTCATTTTTGGGTGAACTGTTCCTTTAAGGGTTTGTAAATCAGATAAATCAATATCTTTAAACCGATGCAAACACAGTTTGTTTTGGGTACAAAGTTTATGCATTTATTAGTTCATAGCGTAAGCAACATTGCTCTTTGTTTGAACCTGGCTGCTCTTTTCAGTGGCCAAATACAGTTGGTCAGTGTCAGTAAATATGTGGGATATGTACACATGTAGATCATTTGGAAATAATCTCAATGCTCGTGAATAATGTGAGTTCAACACACAAGGGCGTAAGTGTATATGAATGCGTCTTGCCGCAGCACATGCTATATTTTATGCCATATGACTGTTTTAAATAACATTTATAGCAGTTTTGGACCTCATATTACTCGAGAGCCCTATGATTTAGAGAGTTTGGCCACTAGATGGCAGCAATCATTTGACACTTTTCTTTTTCCAGCAACCCTCTCTCATCCTTCAGATGTATCCACACAGCTACCAGTGAATTTGCATTGACTTTGCATAAGCTTAGAGTGAGCAAATGAGACGATATTTGTTCTTTTTATGTCTTTTAGTTTAGTGACATTTAAAAAAAAAAAAATCACATTAACAGGAACCACAGCTATTTTGCTCCATTTGATAAATAATGTCCTAGCACACTTTTTAGGGACAATTCTACGGTTTTAAAATAACAATGACTCATTTAAGCTCTGATGTGTGTAATAGTTCCCATCACAGCCCGCACACACACAGAAACACCTCTTCTTGAGAAGCTCTTCTCATCCTCTGCCTCACGGCCTGTTTACACTGTAATTAAAACACAGCCTAAAAAGGCAATGGCTCCTTTGCCAGACACAGAGCAGGAGGTCAGAGAGAGAGAGAGGTTATAAATTCTTGTGATGCAGTCCACGGCTCGAGCAGATTCCTGCTCCGGAGTTCAGGAGAAGCTGGATTTCAGCTCTGTTTGACATATTCTAATGCA
This sequence comes from Sinocyclocheilus anshuiensis, assembly GCF_001515605.1. Lineage (NCBI taxonomy): Eukaryota > Metazoa > Chordata > Actinopteri > Cypriniformes > Cyprinidae > Sinocyclocheilus > Sinocyclocheilus anshuiensis. Next base: position 489 of record NW_015547660.1, on the reverse strand, counting down.
TTTTAATGAAAGCGTTATCCTTTTTTTTTCTTTTTCTCCCCCCCCCCCCACACACATCTGAAATAGCATATAGGTTTTATGTCAGCTGTAAAATACTGTATAATATTAACTGATTTCACAAGCAACTTCACATGATGATGATAAAAAATTCTATAGTATCTATAGTAAACATGAAATCAGATGAGCAGGGAAGGAGAATAGATAGATAGCTATACTAAAGGGCTTATTTAGAGTATATTTTACTTGTAAAAGAACTTATAGTCGACCATACAGGTATCTTACAACATTTTATTCCCATAAAAGGCAGTTAGCTACTAGCCTTCACCCTGTAGTCAAATAATATTCCAGATGGCCTGTTAACTCTTGGATTTACTCCGGCATAAAAGCTTTGAAACACTAATTCGACAAGTGTGTGTTGTGTTTATTACTGTTAACTGATTGTTATCAGCAGTGTTGGGGAAAGTTACTTTTAAAAGTAATGCGTTACAA
>NW_015547659.1:750766-750885 GCF_001515605.1 Sinocyclocheilus anshuiensis | reverse complement strand
CGGACGCTCCTTCGTCGAATCCGCCGGCCGCGCCGTTCTCAAGTGCGCCGGCCGCCGCTCACTCTAGCCCGCCGGCCGTTCCTCACTCTAGCCCGCCGTGTGTGACGCTGTGTGTTTCG
>NW_015547659.1:746751-750699 GCF_001515605.1 Sinocyclocheilus anshuiensis | reverse complement strand
GGAGGATGAGGACTGTTTCCTGGGAGAGTAGCCTACAATGCCGGTGTCTGTTTCTATAAAGTGGGGCAGTTCCAACTTTGCAAGGACAGTCTGGCGCATCTGACTCACAGCCTGTAAGTACGTTTTTTATATTTAAAGAATTTGCCACTGATGATTCAAACGCGAGTTTTGAGCAGTGTAGAGTAGCACTTGTTTGTCGTTTCTCCAGACATGGTTTTATGTTTACGCAGTGCGATGTGCAACGCGTAAAAAGACAGTATAAGTCATTATAATCAGTAATTATGATTAAACTGGATGCAACAAATGCCTCGTTTGTACTGGGTTTTATTGTTTTTGCCTTGTCGCGCCGGGACACAGGGCATCACAGTATGGTAAGGGGCATAACATTTCCGTCACACGCTTGAGGTATTCGGCCAATCACAACGCACTGGATAGCTGGCCAATCAGAGCACACCTCGCTTTTCAGAACGATGAGCTTTGTAAAAATCGACACATTTCAGAAATGCGGGGCATAGAGGAGCAACAATAATGTACATTATGTGGAAAATAATGTGTTTTTTTAACCTTAAACCGCATAAACACATTGCATTACACCAAATACTTAACATAATGTTCTTTTTAGCAACGTCATATGACCCCTTTAATGCTGCTTATCTCTTATTTGTGCTTGCTCTCATTTTCTGTCTCTCTCCTCCAATCTCTTTATCTTTTCAGACCTGTTTCTACAACTTGAGGTAAGCTGCAAATTATGCATTTTATGTATCTGTGGATTTATTACTGCAGAAAGAAACAGCTATGACAGGTTAATATATGTTAAATGTCTTGTAGACAGAGCAGGTGGAGAGGAACTACATCAAAGAGAAAAAAGCAGTGGTGAAAGAATTTGACGATAAGAAAGTGGAACTGAAGGAAAATCTTATTGCAGAGCTGGAAGAGAAGAAGAAGATGATCGAGAATGAGAAATTAACAATGGAGCTGACAGGGGGTAAGAAAGTGAAAAAGAGAGATCGGATAGAAAAATGCAACCTGAGAGAGTTTTTGTGCAAGCCATTGTTAGTATTGCTGTTGTCGAGAATAAGATCCTGTTCCTATAGCTGAACGTTTAGCTATTCTCTATTGTGTTAAAGGAAAAAAAATCTTGAAGCAATAGTTCACCCAAAAATGAAATTCTGTCATCATTTACTCCCTCATGCCATTCCACGCCTGAATGAGGTTTTTTTCTTCTTCTGCAGATCACAATAAGAGAAGGTTTTTTCCATGCAGTGAACAAAGACTGAGGGACTTTCAAGCTTCAAAAAGACACAAAAGCATCACAAAAATATAATAAAAGTGATAAAACACTCTTGAGCTCACGAGAGAAGTAGCAATGTCCGATTCATAAATGCACCATTCTTTTGTTAATGAATCGTTATTCTAATTTACAAAAGCAAACTGAATGATTTGTTAACAGATCAGATTGAACTGGTTCACAATTCAATACACAGATTTAATGATCCAGTCAATGTGGTTAACTTACTGGAGAGGACAGTTATCAGTGAAAAAATACTTACATTTTGATCACACAAAGCTATTGTATGACTTCAGAAGACTTTAATTATACTTTTATGGAGTTTTTACATCATTTTTCAAGGTTGAAAGCTTCAGTTGCCATTCATTGCAATTGTATGAAAAAGATTGAGTTCTTTTTTTGTGCAAGATATTCCTTTAAAACCCTTAACCTAGTTGGCTGTCTGTTTATTCATTTTAGATTCCATGGAGGTGAAACCTATTATGACCCGGAAGCTCCGGAGACGACCTAATGATCCTGTGCCCATTCCAGACAAGCGGAGAAAGCCAGCACCTGATATCCTTCACATAGCTGTAGAGACAGAGCACATGCACTGAAAACACTTAAGCCACCAATAAATCACTTAAATGGGTCATCTTCTATGCATCTGTAGTAGGGCTGGCCGGTATATCGAGTTTGTACGATATATCGATATTTTCTTTATAAGCGATTCGATATGTGGCAATACCATTTATATCGATATACAGTAGTTTGATACGTGTGCATCTGAACATATAGCGGAGGACACAGACTGAGCTGCTGCAGAGAAAGCGCATGATCCAATTTGTTCTAAACATGTGACAAGCTTCATGTTAAGGCCTTTAAAAACTGATAAGACAGTTTATAGTTTCGTTTCACATATTAGTTTAAGCGGCTCGGCCCGTCAGATGCTCTGACTGAAAGACTGCGTGTGCTGCTGACAGAGACACTCGCGCTGTTTAATGTGTTTGAGATGTGCTGTCTTACTGAATGCTTAACTTACATTTCACAGGTATATTCTCCATCTGTAAATGTTAGAAAGCCATGGAAACATTTCCATTTTTCTGTCAGAAGTGCAGGAGCCTTCTGCTTTGGGATTCTCCGCTAAACTTCACAGACTTCAGTGAACGAGCGCCGCTGCGCGCATGTGCGCCAAACAGACAGAGCACAATTAAATAGGAGTGCAATAAAGTGGTGGAACTATGATGTCACTTTGTAGGCAAAAACCCTGAAGCAAGTTAGCATTTTAGCATTCCCGGTTCCATCATCCCAGAGTCAATGGGTTTTTTGAATGGGAGTTTGGTTCACACAAGCTCAAGATACTTTCACGTTTTATTCTGCAATTTTTTTTTTTAATGGGAGTTTGGTTAAATCCCCTAAAATAAGGTCCGTGGTTCACCCAAGCTCAAGATACGTTCACGTTTTATTCTACGACATAAAGCACACCAGTTACACCCCACTCGTGATTTTTTAAAACTGTTACGTTTCTTAAAAAAGACGGTTGCTAACAAGTTGCTAAATGGGACTACATGCGCTGTCGAGACATTAAACGTCATCATGCCGAACAGTTGTTTTTTTTTGCCAATTTTTTTTTTTTTTTTTTCTTTTTTTTTTTTTTTGATTTGCCCCGAAATACAACACAAGTCTTCGGATGGAGGATGCTCGTTTTATCGCTTACTGATACGGAGACTCTGGGTTCGTACCATATGGTAAACACCTATGATTATTCCATGTAAACACCACATTTACCGGCTTAGTCACGGTGAAAGTGAAACTTTAACGATGCATAGTGCTTAAAGCCACGTTAAAATGAAATGTTTACGGCCACATGAAGCTGTTGGAAAACATATAGATTGAGGATTTTCTAGAAGCAAGGATAAAATAACATTTTGTGTACCCATCCTAACAAAACGATAGCTGAAATATGGTACTTTATTCACTAAAATAAGTTTAATCTTACCATGTCCAAAAACTTGCTCACTCTGCTGTTATTTAATAGATTAAATGCACTAGAATTTTATTGAATAGCACGTGGAGACACGTTTTAAATTAAAATATTCATATTAATCAAATATTTATTCACTTTTAATGCACCTTATTTCGAAATGTACAGAAATACATGCTTTCATATGTCCTTTAGTTATGATTATTTAATTTATTCACTATACTATTTATTACTAATGTCTCATTTTAGTTTTAGTTTGGCTCTAGTTTTGTATTTATTCCAGTTTATATGAAAAGGTTCATGTAGTGTGGGTTAAAATTTTTCACAAGTTTTAAAAAGTTGTGGGAAGCGTGGTGGTGGTGGTGGTGATGCTGAAGGCGAGCGACTGTGGTGCTGTAGTTCATTTGTAGCCTAAGTTTAGCTTTTAAGCTCTGGCGCTTTTATTTAGGCTTCAAAATTCATCAAAGTTCTATTATTTTGTGAAGATTATCTTGATGGACAAAACGTGTACGTTTCATGAACTATGGTTGAACACAGAGCTTATTTTCTGCGATAATCCAAAAGCCTATGGAAAAATTCTATTGGGTTTTTGTTGAGGGAACCAGTGCAATGCTAACCATAGACTGGACAGAGATTCGTTTGGAGCCAGAGTCTGCGCAGTAGAGATTCATTTGGAGCCAGAGTCTGCGCAGTAGAA
>NW_015547659.1:738006-745552 GCF_001515605.1 Sinocyclocheilus anshuiensis | reverse complement strand
TACTATTTATTACTAATGTCTCATTTCAGTTTTAGTTTGGCTCTAGTTTTGTATTTATTCCAGTTTATATAAAAAGGTTCATGTAGCGTGGATTAAAATTCATATACAGGGTAAATCCTTTTCACTGAACGTGTTAAAAATAAGTTTGAAAAAGTTGTGGGAAGCATGGTGCTGGTGACGTTGAAGGCGAGCGACCGTGGTGCTGGAGTTAATATAAAATGCGGGAAACTATTAATTGTATTACAAATTATACTACTGGAAAATACTGTAAATTGATAAACTGCTCAGCGTGATGACGTTTAATGTCTCCGACAGCGCCTGTACCATTTAGCAACTTGTTAGCAACCGTCTTTTTTAAGAAATGTAACAGTTTAAAAAAATTACGAGTGGGGTGTAACTGGTGTGTTTTATGTCGTAGAATAAAACGTGAAAGTATCTTTCTCTCAAGAACGTGATAAAAAGAAGTTTGAAAAAGTTGTCGGGAGCATAGTGGTGGTGACGCTGAAGGCGAGCGACCGTGGTGCTGTAGTTCGTTTATAGCCTAAGTTTAGCTTTTAAGTTCTGGCACTTTTATTTTGGCTTCAAAATTCATGAAAGTTATCTTATTTTGTGAAGATTATCTCAAAGGACAAAACATGTAAGTTTCATTAACTATGGTTGAACACAGAGCTGATTTTTTTGCGATAATCCAAAAGCCTATGGTAAAATCCCAATCCAAAAGCCTATGATAAAATCCCATTGGCTTTTTGTTGAGGGAACCAGTGCGATGTTAACAGCCGACCCGCATACAAAGTGACGTCATAGTTCCCCCACTCTATAATTCTGACTAAAATATACATTTCGCTGAAATATTTGTAGTTGGACAATAAATGTAAAACCTACAAGTAAGTCTATTTTTATGATAGCACTGACTGTAAAGTGACTGTAATGGGGTAATCAAAATAGCCTAACACAGCAAAATTAAATTTATTTTCATTTTTAATTTAGTGAATTTAACTTCTGCTTTAAAAGCCTTATTTTTGTTTTTAGATTGCAATGTTACAATGTTAATATATATATATATATATATTAAATACTGATTTTTTAAAATCCAAATACAAAAACGAAAATACAGAGATATATACCGTATATTGCAAATCTGCCAAAAAATACCAAGATATGAATTTTTGCACATATCGCCCAGCCCTAATCTGTAGCACTTTATTTAATTACCTGAAGTTCATTTCTAATGTTAGTCATAGTCTCTGGCACCAGTGCAGTTTTACATGATGATTTACAACCTCTCTCCAACCTTTAGTATTAAAGTGCCCATATTATGCAATTTCGAATGTTGCCTTTCATGCAATGTGTAATGTAGCTTTACACAACAATCTGCAAAGTTGTAAACCCGAAAGTGCACAGTAAATAAAGTTATTGTCTCCCTAAAAGAAATAATTGACTCTGAACAGCCTAAACGAGTCATCAGTATTCAAATCCCACTTCTGTGACGGCTACATGTCACGGGGTAACATATTTGCATAATGCTCCTATGTTCTACTTTGGCCGGGTGCGAACAACTTAAACCCCGCCCTCAAACACAGTAGCTTGTTCGTGTGGTTATTGGTTAACATCATGTTGAGAAGACACTCTGTCCTATGCTGTGAAAGTAAATTCATTTTATTTTCATTTCCCGAAAGATGAGACTGCAAAGAATCAGTGGTTATAATTATTTTTTTCCATTGTACCACAGCAGTACAACGGAAAAGTTTTTTTTGTAATCTCGGGGATTTCATCGCATGATTCACAAAACAATTGCTCTTGAAAGATGGCTCTGTACCCAGTTTTTTATTATCAGCTGGCTCCACTGAATCACATCCTGTAAGTATATGTGCTGTAGGCAGTAGACCGATCACAACAAACTGGGCCATCTGACCAATCAGAGCAGAGTAGGATCACATAAATTGCGGGTTTAGAGAGACTGAATCTTAGGACTGCTTCAAACGAATCATTTGAGAGTTGTTGGAAAATGAGGTGATATTAAATGCATATTTTGAGAAAACAAAAGCGTTTTTTGACCTTGCATGCATGTAAACTTATTGTAGGAGACTCCCAAAACAATATTAGGAACCTTAAAAATGGCATAATAGGGGCACTTTAGTTTAAATAGCCTGTTACTGCTACTGTACCTTTAAGAGTTCATTATGTAAAGGACCTCTATTTTCATAATCAGGTTTCTTAACTATCCTCACCCCAGTTAAACTATTTACTCAGTGATGAACAGATCATGGAGGATCTAAGAACATTAAACAAGGTAAGGTTAGGTCTCAGTAAAATTGTAATTGGCTCCATTTTTATGAAGCCCCATAAAAGTCTAGCTAAGTACAAATTTCACTGCCTCACAGATACCATATCATAGTATGTTTTTGCCTAATTTTCAATGTCTCATTCTACAGCAATATCATCGTTAATCAAATTGTAATACACTTTATTCGTTTGCAGGCTATGAGATGAGAAAAAGTGTGATAGAAAAAGTTTAATCAAAATTTCCATTTCATCAAAACGTAATGAAAGTCTTTGACTCGCATCTTGGCTTTGAAGAAAGGATCTTTATTTTTTTTTTCCCTAAAAGCTCTCTATTAGGTAAAAAAAAGTAAGGTCCCCTGAAAATGTCATTATGTTTTATTACTCAGTGATATCTGAATTTTCTCATGTATTACTTGGTGATAAGAAGAAATTGGCTGTGTTTAAAAGGGGGAAAAAAATACTTAAACTAAAAGAAATAGAATAGAAAATAGGTTTTTGACTCTGACATACTATTGGATTTACTGCCGATTAGTGGTTGACCAAAATATCAAGTTGTTTGTCCATGTCTGTCGTTTTTAAAACTGAGATTGCTGAAGAAAATCAAAACAACCTTCTTTTTTTGCTTCATTTCCTTTATAGCTTAAATCTCCGAAAAGACCAGGTATGGACGTTTTGTCTTTTAGAGGTGATTCCCCATATATTTTGCCAGAAATTTCCTATCAGTTTATTTTAGCCACAAAGGCTTTAAAATAAATTTGAAATTAATTGAATATGAATGTGTGATGTTTTTCAGCGTCCCCGTCTTCTCCAGAGCACCTACCATCGACTCCATTGGACACCCCATGCCAGCGTTATGAGGCACGGATAGAGGAGGGGAAAATCTACTATGATAAGAGATGGTAAGGTACTCTGTGTTCTACTGGGCTTTTCAAACATTATTAACCCCGGGTGAATGTAATTCTGAGTTATCATGCTTCACACAGCTCAAACTTCATTACACTATTCTGGTTTTAAGATTTCACACTGTATATTTCTTAACTCTGGCATAACATGCGGTTTTGCATATTTATAAGGTCAGTGACTAAATAATGTTGGTTTAAACAGATGATAACCCAGGGTAAAACTCAGTGTGAAAAGCCATTATGAAGACTGTCTGATTTACATTGTGGAAATTAATGGTGTACTTACTGCTTCTACCAGTTGACCCTCTGATTCTTGCAAGACCCCAAAAGCCTCCAAAAAATCTTACAGTCACTCTCTGGTATTAATACTGACCACAAGATGGAGCATTCAGTCTTCTGATTTTCAATTTTATCATATTATAGTTTACATAAAGGACAAAGTCACTTCACAGAGTTGGACTGAACTGAGACAAGACAGACTTAGAGTATCTATCTATCTATCCATCCATCCATCCATCCGTCCGTCCGTCCGTCCGTCTGTCTGTCTCTCTCTCTCTCTCGCTCTCTCTCGCTCTATCTCTATCTATCTATCTATTGTTCTGTCTATCATTCTTTTTATTCTTTTTATCATTCTATCTATCTGTCTGTAATAATCATAAAGGCTTATTTGTATGCATAATTTGTATCTTAAAATGTTTACAATTTTTCATAATGATTGCGGCATTAAAGTAACATGGCATGTAGAAGAGGTTATTTAAAGAATATTTGAAGCTTGCTGCTTTCAGATTTGTATTGTATTTGGGCTGTAAGAAGATGCTATCTTTAATATCTCAGTTATTACTTTAAGCTGTTATTTCATTAGTTATGTGTACGTAAGGTTGTGTATGTGATGTATTTGCAAGAGGTAGTTTCCTGTAACATCTGTGCCAGGATTCAGGTCATGCATTGCTGACATGGTATTTACCGTCATCTGTGTCATGATATTTAATAATGTAAACATCATGGGCATGATGATCCACATATTCTGACATGCAATACTCTGTACAAACTATCTAAATATTTATTTAATTGTTTGTGTGATCAAAGTGCACAGGAAGCTTGTGGTTTAGGATGAGGTCTGAAGATTACTTTGTCTTGTGCATTTGTGACATTAAACGTCATGAATGCCTCTGGATTTTTATGAGTGTGTCAACACGCATTCATCCAGTCGTGCCCTTTAGACAGTGGGCTGCCATAGCTATCAGCAATGCGATCCAACCGGAATATTTGTGTGCAGATGAGGAGAGAGTGAGCGGAGGAGGAAATGTGGTCTAGGGTGATACGGCAGACATTAAATGTATAATGTTGCATGTATATTAAATGCAGTTTTATTCTGCTTTTTTTAACGATGAGTGGAGAGGTTTAGTTATGCTGCTATCTGAACTTTTCCAGAGGATGTTTATGTGAGAAGGTTGAAGCCACAGGCTACTTTTACTCTCTCTCTCTCTCTGCGCTGTGTTTTAAGAGATGACAAGCTCTCCCTCTCTAATTAGTGGCGTTTGCTAAGGCAACCGTCACTGTTACTATTGCTTTTGTGCCACAGCAAAATAAATCATACTTTACTTGACTTGTAAAAGTGAGCTTGCAGTCTGCATTCAATGTTATGTAACAAAAATAATAAAATGTATTAAGTTGTCCTCCTCAGCGGGTTGCATGCCAGAAACAAACATGCAGTATGAACGGTCTGATTCACAAACAAGTGACTCTTGAGAAGCAGTTCTTTCCTCGCTGCTGAATCTATGCCATTGCTGCATAATTTTCACAGTGAAAGATAGTAAAAGAAATTGCGTTTTACCTGAATTGTGAATGTAAGTTTGCGTTCTGTATTGAAGTAGTCTAGTGTAGTGTAATGCAGTAAAATGGAGAAATGCTGAAAAACCTCTTTCTATTGAAATCACGGGCTGCAAGCACACATAAACTCAGCAAAAAAAAGATATGTCCCCTTTTCAGGATGCTGTATTTTAAAGGTAATTTTGTGAAATCCAAATAAGCTGTACATGTCTTTATTGCAAAAGGTTTAAACAATGTTATTCATGCTTGTTCAATAAACCATAAACAATTATTTCACATGCACATGTGGAACAGTCCTTAAGGCACTTGAGGTTTACAGGCAGTAGACAATTTAGGAACTTAGGAAAGTAAATTAGGAAAGTAAAGAGACCTTTCTACTCACTCTGAATAACACCAGAATGCCCAGGGTTCCTGATCACCTGCATGAACCATGCATAGTCCTGCTGCAAGGAGGCATGAGGACTGCAAATGTGGCCAGAGCAATAAACTGCACTGTCCGTAATGTAAGAGGCCTAAGACAGTGCTACAGGGTGACAGGAAGGACAGCTGATCGTCCTTGCATTGACAAACCACGTGTCTGCCCAGAACTGTCTGAGAACTGCCTTTGTGGAATAGTGGGGAAGCCTCTCTGGTGGCTACACAAAATACTCACTGCAACTTTTGATACACAGGGACTCATTATTAAATTTTTGTTTGTTAAATGCCTGTTTAAAATGTTTAGTTAATGTCTCAGTTGAACATTTTATGTAAATAGAAATATTTAAACATGTTAAGAAATCTGCCGGAAATAAAAGCAATTGAATGTGAGAGGGCATTTCTTTTTATGCTGAGTTTACAACATGACCAGTCTAATATGATTCCCGAACAAATGACTCTTGAAGGCTGGAGGTATGTGTGTACACGCAGTAATATTTGTCAGTCAGGATGAATCCAGTGTGATTTCAGATTCTAAAAGTTCTGTTTATAGGAACCCTAAACGGTGTAGTCTGATACACATAGTTGTTTACATGCACTTCATTTAACATGTATTTCTGATACATTTCTGAAGACTTCAGCACATGCGCAGTGCTCAGTCACTTCATTTAGAACCAGAGAAAGCCTATAATGTCAGCGCGAGAAAAGAAAGGTCAGCTTTTTTGACATCAGAAAAGTTGTAAATCAAAAACATATGTGTGAAACGATTCTTTTTAGTAAATCAAAAATATGCAGCGTGATCAGTGTAACCTGGTTTCCAAAACAAATGACTAGTATGAATGGTTATTTTGGTGAATAGGTCGAAAAGACGAGTTGCTAGTCTAAATCAGTCTGAAACACTGCCCTATATAATTTACATAATTTGTAGAGAACGAATTTCATTTTCGTTTTTATGTGCATTATAACTAAAACACACATAAATCAGAATTGAATTAAATATTAATTTAATTAAATAGTATTAAAAATTACTTGTGTGGACAGATCGATACTGGAACTTTATTGCTGGTTGAAGGTGGTATAATTTACCAAATGATAACCATAAACTTGGTTACTTGGTTACAGAATATCTATGTAATTGCCTTGTGTGGAAAAAGAAGTACACTTCTACATTTAGGAACTGGTATTGCTCCCTTTAGCAGAAATAATTTTATTTTAGGAATTTTTAATTGCATATAAGTCTCTTATATCGATAAGAGAATTCTTGCATGCAAAATTTCATGAGGGTGAGAAAATTATGGCAGAATTATCATTTTTGGGAAATCCTTAAAGCCTAAATATTGCTTTTTCAGTGGCAATACGTGAGGAGATAAGCTCACATACAATGCCTGACTGAGAACATGGCCCTAAAGGGAATTTTCTGTAATGGTCTCTCAGTCTAGTGGATCTTAAATGACTAATGCTGTTATTGTTTCAGGTACCATAAAAGTCAAGCAGTCTATCTGGAGTCCAAGGAGAACACCAAGATCAGCTGTGTCATCAGCTCTGTGGGGACCAATGAGGTTTGTGTCTGATTCTCTCTTCTGATTGGTGCTAAACAAATGACTGTGCTCTTCAAACTAATGACCTGCTTGGAGGGGAATAAACAGCAGGTTATTGAGATCAGCCCAAGTGCATCAGCTTTGGAGGGCCAGAAGAGGAAAATTCTCATTTAGTCGCTCTCATTTATTGTAATCTGCATCCATATCAAAGTGTACGAGGATGTCTTTCCAATAGCTTTTGTCGCATTTGCATCCTTTTAATGCCAGCATCAATAACTCACTGCATAGATCTGGACTTTTACTTGCTGAGCCAGTGGCTTTGGAGTACAAATCACTGTTTGGAATTCATTTGGATGCTGGAAGAAGTTGGTACAGGATAAATATTGAAGTGCTTTGTCTTGGATTTCGATTCTCTTGCAGATCTGGGTGAGAAAGACAAGTGACAGTACGAAGATGAGGATCTATTTAGGGCAGCTGCAACGAGGGGCCTTCATCATTCGACGCAGATCAGCAGCATAGACGTCCTGTATGTGTATGTGTGTGTTTTTTTTTTTTTTTAAAAAAACATTTTAAAGCTCT
>NW_015547659.1:732966-737548 GCF_001515605.1 Sinocyclocheilus anshuiensis | reverse complement strand
TGTGTGTGTGTGTGTGTGTGTGTGTGTGTGTGTGTGTGTTTTTAAACAAACATTTTAAAGCTCTTCCTATTTTACCAAGTCATCTACTACATGTTGAAGCATGATATTTCTTCCTGTCTCTCATCTTATTTTTCTATCACTCTCTCTCGTATGATATAGATATTACCAAAGTATATCATGAAATGTCTAACATTTATCTTCATTTTTACATTTCTTTCTCTGTGAACTTTGCATTGTACATGTAATGCAGTCACAACGTCTGAGGTAATATTTAACCCTTTACTGTTTGATTTCAAAGAGCTCTCTACGATGAAGAGAGTAGACAACAATACACTTTGGCATTATATTGTATTACCAGTAAGGCATTTTCAATTGTTATTTTTTTTTTATTTTTTATTTTTTTTATATGTAATGCCATAATCTATTCTCTCCATGCATTTGAAAGTGTACAGGGTTTCAAATTACTTTGCAAGTTTTCATTTTGTACTCAGTCGAATATTAAATAAATTTGGCTCATACAGTACAAAACAACATTTATTTCTTCAGAATTGTTATTTTCTCCCCTTTAACAGTGCTGTAAGTTGACCTTGTTTTTAATGCCCTTATGCTTGCATGTATAATGAGAAGCATTTATTTGCATTCGTATTTATGTTCCTGGCAGAAGAATTTTTTTATATAACAAACAACTAAATTTCAGCAGGTTGCTAAGATTTTTTATAGTGCCTAGATATACCAACTTCTCAAGGTTTTTATTGTTTTGGGAATGCATACTGTTACATTTTTATTGTAACATTGATTAAAGGAATAGTTCACCCAAAAATTAAAATTCCAACATTAAGATACTTTTAACCTCAAATGAGTCCTCTATCTATAATATTGCTTTCTGCAGTGAACAATTTGTCTCATCTGAATCAGGAGAGATATATGCACAGATCAAGCACCATTTAGCAAAAACAATCCAAGTAGTTGGGGGATGGACTTCTTTTTCACTGGAGGAAGCTTTATTATGGATTATGGACTTGTATTTTAGCTGGAAGTGACAGTTTAAAGTTAAAACACTTTTAAATGGGGGTTGTTTCTTACAAACCCATTCACTGCAGAGGATCTATTGGTGAGCAAGTGATGTAATGCTAAATTTCTCATATGTGTTATGCTGAAGAAACAAACTCCTTTACATCTTGGATGGCCTGGGAGTGAATACAATTTCAGCAAATTTTCATTTTTGGGTGAGCTATTCCTTTATTTCATGGGAGGCCATTTCTCATTTGTGTAAATTGTTTAAACATTGTTGCATTTCCAATTGCTTCAAATTGCCAAATTTTCATGAAAATGAGTGACTTCGGGTCACTTCCTATCATTGGCAGTTTAAATAGAAAATGTTTGTTTGCTTTCATACTGATGATCTTAGCATAAGCTTTATTACCAAGGCAAGTTACAGGAAGATGCTACAGTTACAACGTTTACTACAATTACTACTGATTACTACAATTACAACAGGTAGCTACGATGCTTCACTTAGATATGAAGATTTTGAGCAAATGCATAAAAAATGGGTAAATGAAAACTTAGAAACCTTTTTGTGAAATCACTGTTGTTGTCCTTGTAATATTCAGTCTTTTAGCCTCCCACTGTCTGTTTGAAACAACACCTTATTTTGGATGTCCTGTCATTTCCTCTATAAATGACAGGCAATCCTCCAGTACAAAACTCAATTCCTTCCCAAAACTTTTTCTTTCTTTTTTTTGCATACTGAAAGACTACATTTCTTGTTCATCTTTTCTGCCATTATGTCCATTTGAATGTATTTTTTTCTTTTTCAGGAAATAGTCCTTGTCAAATCAATTCGTGTTTTCAGAGTTGTATAAAACATCTTGCATTATTACCTCTCTTTCCTGACAGAAACGCTTGACAGGTGTCCCTTGACATCTTGTTGCTCGTGGTTAAATTGTACTTGATTAACAGCACTCGAGTAAATTATTATCACCTTTGTTGTTATAACATGCAAATCAGCAGCAACATGGTGTATGTGGTAGTTCTTGATCTAATTTATTACATACTATGAACTGAAATCCCATTCATTTTCTCCATAGGAACTTTCTCCATGATTTTTAAACTCTACAGGCCTTTAAAGACCGACCTACTGTGAGCTACAATATTATTAATCAATGGTATAGGCTTTTGTTGAAGCCATCTGCATTATTTACTTATTTAACAGTGAAATTTCTGGTAAAAAGCTACATTACCCGTGATTCTGCAAAGTAATCTCCACCAATCAGAGAACTGAAACAAACTGGATCAAAAGAACTCTTTAGCACCTTCTCACTCCCACTGCAAATAACATAAGAGTCAGTCTCCATATGCCTTGAAACTACTTAAATACTACTTAAATGCTTATTGGGAATGCTTATTTGCTTCAAATCAAAGTTGTGATTCACTTTGTAGCTGGTTGGCTTGTTCATGGCTCTTCAGCAAAGACTTTTTAAAAAATCCCTATGGGGAAAATTAATGAAAAAAAATATACTTCTAAAATCAAGGCTGCTGAAAAAAATGTCCAGGCACTGTTGTGCTCTATTTTATATATGTTACATTTAAGAATGAGTCACATAAACGCAGACGCAAGCACTTGGGCAATGCTCGGTCTGGTTAAACATACTTGACTTGCCTTTGACATTAAACACGATATGTTATTATGCAGGCAAGTCTGTTTGCTTTTTTAAAACACTCCAAGACGTCTTTTCCACACTGTGACTGTGACAGCCTAACAGCAAACGTAGCAAATTTCATGTGAAATGTGAAACTTCACTGTTAAAAATATCACATGAATTGCTTCTCATTTTTACCCTCATATATAAAATTTTCATGAGAAAAAAATACTGTGAACATAATATCTAAACTATATAAAAACCTTTTTGAAAAACATGTTACTCATTATTGAATGGCCTCTGTGAAAATGGGAATCCACAAAAACTCATTTAGTCTTTTTTGCATTTAAATAGACAGTTCCTCCAGGGCCAATCAGCATTAAATAAATCACCAGTCAAATCGATGATGCCTAATTACTGGAATCAATATTAGTAAGGGTCAGCAAGAGTTGCATTAGATAAAAATACATTGTAATGACCAAGTGAATGTTTGCTATAAATACTCGCTATTTATTCCCTAGAAATAGTCTTTAACCTATTATTATTTGGTCTTGGGAAAAGGATTTCATTTAGGTTTTCTGCTCTGAACAGTTAATGTGCCTTATTAGTGCGAGCAGTGCTAGTCTATAAATCACTGCAGCTCTCACTGCAGTGGCTTTAACACAAGGGTTCCCTGGACACCAGCTCTGCTTCAGCTTCTCAGTTTCAATCCTTTCTGAATCGGTTTTCACACTGTCCTGTATACCAGATGCCCAGCCATTCCCTGTTCCGCTGCGAATCTGTTGCCGCCCATGGGACGTCTGGCTGGTTGAAGTTTGGCCCCTGGGCCGCTCTGGTTTGTTAAGGGGAATATGGGTTTGATATGTGCTCCAGGTCGCTCTGCAAGTTTGTATTTCCTCCTGCTTTATCTGTGAAAGGCAGACCTGGTTGAAGTTGTAGAAGGAAGTAGTACGTTTTGAAGTTTCTACTTCACTCGCATGAGTGCCATCTGAAGGTTCATGTTCTGTTTAATCGGATAGTTCACCCAAAAACTTAAATTCTGGCATCTCATGTTGCCTGAAACTTTTTATTTTTTTTCTTCTAGTCTTTTCCATGCAAACAAAGCAAACAAGCACCAATATATTATATAATTAGTCTTATGAAGCCATCATTTTTTGTGAGGAACAGAACCTGAAGTTATGTATATGTAAATTTAATACATCACTTCCTCACCAATGGATCCTCTACAGTGAATGGGTGCCGTCCATTGATCTAAGATGTCTGTAACTTCAAACCATTGCTTCTAAGATGTGAGTCATCTATCCATAATATTCCTTTCTCCAGGGGAAAAAGTTATCTGGTCTCAATCAGGAGAGAAATATGCACAGATCAAGCACCGTTTAAAAGTGAAAACTGTCCAGAACAGTTCTAAACAAATACATGTACATCTAAAAAAATTAGAATATCATGAAAAAGGTCAATATTTTTTGTCACTCATTTCAGAAAGTGAAACCCATATATTATATTGATTCATTACACATAGAGTGAAATATTTCAAGCCTTTATTTCTTGAAATTTTGATGATTATGGCTTACAGATAATGAAAACCCAAAATTCAGTGTCTCAGAAAATTAGAATATTACATAAGATCAATAAAAAGATATTTTAAACAGAATGTCAGGCTTCTGAAAAGTATGTTAATTTCTATGCACTCAATACTTGGTTGGGCCTCCTTTTGCATGAATCACTGCATCAATGTGGCGTGGCATGGAGGCAATCAGCCTGTGGCACTGCTCAGGTGTAATGGAAGCCCAGGTTGCTTTGATAGCGGCCTTCAGGTCATCTGCATTGTTGGGTCTGGTGTCTCTCATCTTCCTCTTGACAATACCCCATAGATTCTCTATGGGGTTCAGGTCAGGCGAGTTTGCTGGCCAATCAAGCACACCAACACCATGGTCATT
>NW_015547659.1:730285-731777 GCF_001515605.1 Sinocyclocheilus anshuiensis | reverse complement strand
TCTGTGAACAACCAGCTTCTTTAGCAATGAACTTTTGTGGCTTACCCTCCTTGTGGAGGGTGTCAATTACTGTCTTCTGGACATCTGTCAAGTCAGCAGTCTTCCCCATAATTGTGTAGCCTACTGACCCAGACTGAGAGACCATTTAGCTGGTTAGGGTGTGACACCATGACTTTCCAATATTGAACTTTTTCACAATATTCTAATTTTCTGAGACACTGAATTTTGGGTTTTCATTATCTGTAAGCCATAATCATCAACATTTCAAGAAATAAAGGCTTGAAATATTTCACTCTATGTGTAATGAATCTATATAATATATGGGTTTCACTTTCTGAAATGAGTGACAAAAAATATTGACCTTTTTCATGATATTCACATTTTTTGAGATGTACCTGTATGTCGGTGGATTTTGATGTGAGAGGACAACAGTGGATTGACTTTTTTCAATGAAGGAAGTGTTATTATAGATTATGGACTGGTATTATGGCCAGTTTAAAGTTTGAACACCTTAATGATGAATTTGTTTCTTACAAACACACAGCTTTTCGATTCACAAGATGTAAATTGATGGATTGGAGTCATGTGGATTACTTGTGGATTATTGTGACGTTTTTATCAGCTGTTTGGACTCTCATTCTGACGGCACCCATTCACTGCAGAGGATTCATGGGTGAGGAAGTGATGTAATGCTAGATTTCTCCAAATCTGTTCCGATGAAGAAACAAACTCATCTACATCTTGGATGGCTTGAGAGTGAGTACATGTTCTTTTTCAGGTGATCAGTTCCTTTTAACTAGCTTGATTTTGTTATTTGAAATTGCTGTATGCAATTTTCTTCTGCCTGATCTTTCATCCACCACTTCAGATGTTCCACTCCGCACATGGCATAACTAGTGGAGTCACACACCCTCTTTTGTCTATATAATCTTTTCCCTCATTTTCATTCAAATATGCATTGTGGTGTTCAGACCTTTTTTGTCGAGGCTTATCATCTGCTACAAGTTGTGACTGTGAAAATCCATTTGTTGTTCGCGGCCTTCCTTTTTACATCACTCTGATTTACATATCTCTGGCTACGTGTTGTATTCTTGCACGCTGATGCTTAACAGCTGCTACATGAATATGTAATATTTCACACGTCCGTTTCTTGAGGGGAAATTAGAGCCGTAGTGGGAATAATGGCTTAATTATGTGTTGTGAGTCTGGGTCAATACCTGCACGAGAAAAAATTAGTCTTTGATTTTTCTGATGGGCTGTTTTGTTGTGTTTCCATGGTGTTTGGTGCTAAATCTTGAAAAATGTATTTTTAAAATGCAATTACGATCTAAAGAAAATAATGGAACTTTTAAAGCTAGAGAAACAGCTCCAATTTCAATAGTAAATAACAAATGTTGAATCTTTTGCATTATTTGCAGTTTTCTATAGAGAGAAAGAATGAAGGATGACAGATAAATTGCCCTTTGCTTGTTGTTTGTTGAAATGTATGCTT
>NW_015547659.1:717192-730031 GCF_001515605.1 Sinocyclocheilus anshuiensis | reverse complement strand
TTCCGGTCAGGAGATTCTGTAGAGCTGCTGCAGAGGGAATGGATGGCATCACAATAGATCGATAAAGTGAAGTGTATTCCACGTGATAGAGTGCAGCAGGGATCGAGCACAGCGGTGCATGTTGCATTTGTTGCTTGTGCGCTCTCTACAACCTAGTGATTAATCGATCAACCCTGTTCTCTATAGCCCACGTCTGATTACTGCCAGAGAACAGCAAGCGTCAGAGAACTGCTCTTTTATTGTGAGGGAGCAGATGGAGGGATGATTCAAAATAAACATCTCACAGGAGTCAGAAGTTCACTACTTGACAACATGACAAAGACATTTCAAATTTGATTGTGTGAGTGGGTTGATGGTGTGGAAAGAGGTGGCTGTGTTCCAGAATCTAGTGGGCTGCTTTCTTAGACAGCATTTTAAAGGTAAAAAATAAGATATTTTGATGAATAATTCCAGTTTTTTGTCCATACCACTAAAGTCAGTGGGCTCTAAAACACACTGGTCCATACTGACTTTTATTGTATGGAAAGAAAAAGCACTGAAATGTTTCAAGAGAACTTATTTTGTGTTCCACGGAAGAAAGAAAGTCATACAGGTTTTGAACAACATGAAGGTGAGTAAATGGTGACAGGATATTCATTTTGGGGTCAACGATTCCTTTCAGACATTATAACTCACCACTTGTGAGTATGAGTGTTGCATTTGGTATATTCGATTCATTTCTGTGTGGCTGTTCAAAGTGTTTCCGTAAATCAATTCAAAACTCTCAATCACTCAATATTCCCATTTGGAATTTTCGTATACAATTTTTCATATACTACCATTTAAAAGTTTAAAGTGCAATAAGATAAAAAAATAAAAAATAAAACATTTAATTGATACTTCTATTCAGCAAGGACACATCAAATTGATAAAAAGTGACAGTAAAGATGTTTATAATATTACAAAAGATTTCTATCTAAAATTTAGAAATTTGTATTCATCAAAGCATCACAGTTTCCACAAAATATTAAGCAGCACAACTGTTTTCTACATTGATGACAATGTGAAATCAGCACCTAATCCACATATTAGAATGATTTCTGAAGGATCATGTGACACTGAAGACTGGAGTAATGATGCTGAAAATTCAGCATTGCATCATAGGAGTAAATTACATTTTAAAATATATTAACATAGAAAACAGTTATTATATTATATTTCATAATATTACTGTTTTTACTGTATTTTTTATCAAATAAATTCAGCCTTGGTGAGCATAAGAGACTTCTTCAAAGACATTGAAAAAAATCTTACCCACCCCAAATCTTTGAACATTATGCTATATTAAAATGATTATATTCATATATAAATTATATTATAAGTAAATTGTGCTTTTTTTAAAATGTAATGTTACAGTATATTCCTCTGCCTGCTGATTTGGTTTAAAATTATAAATGTTTTACCTATATTTTTTACTGTTTTAGTTCTTCAGTCAAATGTCTTGAATCTACTTGGCTACAATGGCTGTTCCCTTGAAATGATGGTTTATCTGACTAAAAAAATATCTTGCCATTTCAGAGCAAATACACAAATACTGAGATATACCAAGTACTTTCATAAGGCTGAAAAATATTGAGTCATTTTTTTTTTTTTTTTTGAATAATGGTATATTACATAATATGCAGCAAATGTACATTTATTGTGATATGCATCTTGTTGAGTCTGATTCGTCTCAAGGTTTCTCTTCCCCTTCACATCTTTTTTTTCTTGCCTTCAGTTGCCTTTGGTTTTGCTCACTAGGTTTTTTGTTTTTTTTTGTACAGGTGCTTTTAAACAATATGTGTTGTGAAAAGCTACATACAACAACTTGACAGTATCGCCCAATCCTACTGCCTACCTAGATAGCATTTCAGCAATCATACGCACTAAGGCAACATTATATAATGCTACATGCTGCCGTCCAGAACTTGTTTGACTATGCAATGGTGCTGAAGTTTGAAGGTATAGAGTAAAACCTGAAAGAGAGAGAAAGTGATGAAAATAACACTGCGCTGTATGCAGATCTGACCATAAGCATCTGTGCTTTAATGGCCACACTCATTCACTATCCTCTGCGTTTTTATGGCTCATGACACACTGTGAATGTCATCAGTTTTCCTCTTCCTCACTCCTCACAGAAACACACACCCCACACTTAATGGAAAGACGTGCCGTGTAGCACAGTCGAGTGTGTGACTTTTCTTCCCACTGCTATGGACACGCCATTTTGTCTCTCATTCCCTTTATTAAAATTGAGCACAAAATTACCACCAATTAGTGTTGCTGTGACAACGCCATGCTTATTTTCTCTCCTTCCTCAAGCGTGATGCTGAAACATTTGGCTCTCAAAATGACATTTTTGTTTCATCAAGAAAAGTCAATCAAGTTACATATTCTGTACTTAAATTACATTCTTAAAAATATTCTCAGCATGTTGATATGTTTTCTGTACACTACCTTTCCAGTGTTTGGGGTCAGTAAGATCATTTTAATGTTTTTGAAAGAAGACTCTTATGTTCATGGCTGCATTTATTTGATCAAAATACGGTAAAAAAAAAAATGGTAGAATTGTGAAATATGATTACAATTTCAAATAATTGTTTTCTATTTAAATATATTTTAAAATGTAATTTATTTCTGTGATGCGAAGCTGAATTTTCAGCATCATTACTCCAGTCTTCAATGTCACATGATCCTTCAGAAATCATTCTCATATGCTGATTTGCCACTCAAGTAACATTTCTTATTATTATCATTTTTGTGGAAACCTTGATATATTTTTTTCAGGATTCTTTAATGAATATAAAGTTCTTTAATATTCCCTCAAACAGTGAATGTCTTTTGGGGGTATGTTGTCACAAAAGGTCAGTGTGTTTCAAATGAACTTTCTGGGTTTCTTTTTTGCAGAAGTAATTAAGGTATTTTAAAATAAGTAGTTTTATGTATTTATGTTTGTAATTTTATGATTTTGGATCCCCATACAGTTAAGCAAGTGGAATTAATTGTCTTAAATATGGGCCTATCACTGTCATAATTACAGTAGTCTCAGCCTCAGACGTCACGCCTACGGACTGTTGGCTAAACGTCTGATACATATGGGACACAAAAGTGGAAATACTTCAGGAGTGTCGAAGTTGTCATCGGATTGGTTGAATTATACAGGATTTCCGGGAGACGTGCGTGTCGCGTTCTTTAACGTTCCGCCTGGAAACAAAGATGTCGTGACGCCAAACCCCCTCACAAAAGAAGAAAGCCGTAGTGTTTACAACTGTGACGACGAGCGCTTATCAGGATCAACTAAACGCTGGAGTTTCAAAAGTATGTGAAATATTTCAAGTTTGCGGCATAGAATCTTTAAAATAGGTCAGAAAGTTTTACATGTAACATGGCGGATGTCTGTTATTGTGGCGAGATTTTCACGCACCGAAACGTGACAATGAACGAAACGAACTGTGATTGGTTGTTTGACATGTCGGTCAAACAGCCTCATGGGCGGGCCTTGGCCAATGAAAGCTGCCATGAATTCCAGACCTTCAGCCGTCAGTCTGAAGGTCTGGCTACGCGAGACTATAATTACACAGCTGTCCACGTGCATTTGTTGCTGTAGTAAAGCAATCCGTTTTTTTCAGTTTCGCATCTGCTCACCAAACTTACCCTGCATCCAAATGTTCATACTATCCATCCTAAATAGTATGTAAGATTAGAATAAGTGTGTCCCACAACATAGTATGTTGAAAAGAGTATGCCAAAAGTCCCCGGATGGTCTACTATTTCTGGTAGATTTTTGAAGTGTGGATCCGTGCACACTCTTATGACTAATATTACCCACAATCCATTGCGCTTTGGCAAAGGATTCGGTTCAGAACTACAAACACGAATAAAAAGTGTTAGAAGATGTAAACATGGCGGATGTGCGCGACTGACGGTTAAATAGAGATTAGATAAAGGGGGTTTGAGTTACTAATAATCAACATTTAACCTGGTAAAAAAAATATATATTTATTTGATCTTATCTGTATTACAGTATATTTCTTGTGCAACAACAATGTGAACTTTTATAAACATCCGTTTGGCCATTAACTTTAAAATGCAGAATTATGCAAAAAAAATATGAGCAGTTCTCTGCATAAAGACCCACGGCTGGCAGATCAATGTGCTAGTTCATTTCTCTCCAATAGGGTAGGAAGTTAAATGAAATGAAATGTGGAGGATGTTAACTGTGACAAGATGATTGACAGGACAGTTTACAGTGACGGTGCATGTAACTGCGACAGAGAGGTATGACTTGATGGTATGTCCCAAAGCTTGCCTACTCTTCTACTACACACACTCAAAAATGTGTACTTTTTCTTCACCAAAAGAGTACATACTTTAAGGGCGTAGTATAAGTAGGCACATTGGGACGCAACATTACATACACCCAGAACAGACGTTTGGCGGGAGGCCTGGGAAAGAAACAGAAGCCGATTAGGCCGATAAGTCAGTGTACCATCAGAATGATTCTGAAACTCATATTTCAAGGTAAAAACTTACTTTAAAGTACTTTAAGAAATTGACTTAAAACTTTGAGGAATAGTCACTGGATTAAAAAGTGTGAGAACTATGTAGATTTTTTGAAGATACTTTTTCAAAAATAAATCTGGTGTGTTTTTTTTTCAGGAGATCACAGTATGAATGCAAATTTAATTTTCAATATCACACCCAGGGAAAGAGAACAAAGAACTGAGGGTATTTTTATATGTGTGTGTTAAACAATGTGACTCAGAGACAAGAGGAGAGAGTGAAAGAAATGTGAGAGAGAACTGGACCCTGCAGAGTTTTAACACACACACAGCTGAGAGAGATAGAGAGAATATAAAGTTTTCAGCACTTCTCCATGGCGAATCTATCATAAACTGTTCCACTTTTACATAATTTACTTTTATTATAATGAATCTGATATCTCAAATGGAAACTGGTATGTAGTGACTTATGATATGAGCACATCACTTGTGCAGATCCCCCACTTCAGAAAGCCTGGAGGCAATTTAAGGCAACAGTGTGGGACTAATTGTTTTTACTTAGAAGCATTAGAAACCACACTGATAAAACTTAACTACAACACAGCAAATAAAGGTCAAAATTAGGGAGTGTAACAGATACAATATCTTTCCTTTTAAATATAATGTCATGATTAGTCATTCTTTCATCTTAATGACAATCACTAAAAGTAACTTTATAGAATAAACTGACTTCTTTGCAATACTTAGAAGTTTTACATTTATATTCGTACTTGTTGCTGGTTTTATTGTGAATGTTTAATAGGTGCATATTATTCCACAATAATTTTTTTTTTTTTTGTCCTGAAGACAACAGAAAAGAATGATGATGACAAGACAGTCAAAAGGTTATTTTATTGCATTATTTTATAAAAAAAAACAAAAAAACAAGGCAGGTCTGGGTCACTAAACTCGTTGAAGCAGCACACTTTCATAACAAAATATCTCTATTCTCTAACCAATTTTATCATGCACCACCAAAAATGTCAATCTGCTTCTGTATTCAGCTTGTTAAGGATGATTCTTTCTGATCTCCTGACTTGTGTCTGTCCACAACTCTATCCTGGAGATCTTTTGACAGTGCCTTGTCACCCATAGTTGATTGTTTGCTTCAGTTGCACTACCAAGGCCTGCAATGCTCCAGGAAAGCTCTTTTCATGCTGAGCTGATCAAAATGACCACAGCTGATCACAGTTGAAAGTCAAATGGCTTTGTGGGCCATTGAGAAGATTAGCTACACCTGATTGAGTTTACAAGTCATTTTTAGGAGGGGGTGATCCTTTTTCCAACTCAGTAGCCCCGTTTACATGCACACTGTTTTGCCATTCTGACTGAGATCATTCCGATTGACGGATTCTGGTTGACTGTTTACATGGGATGTTATCTAAACCGATCTGGTGTTTACATGTCCTGACGTTTCCAATCGGAATAATTTTGTGACATGCACACACAGCTTGTCTGCCGCATTATGAAGCTCATTATTTCCCACGTTTTCAATCCTGTCAAGATAGTGCATCACTTAATCCTTGCGTTAGCTGGGCAGTGTGTTTTTTTTAATCAAGCAACAGCGAGACTGCGCTGTTGCTGCAAACTTTAAGAAGACGGGTGCAAGAAGCTGGCCTCTTTGGTTGTGGTGCTTCTGTACGAAGCATAAATTTTCTACCCCTCCCTCCTCGGAAGATCAAAGCATGTGGATGAAGGTGCGTAACAAGGACTGGTAGGAGTTTGATTTCACCGCCGCCACCATTTTGTATACACTCCCGGTACGTCAAAACCAGGCATGCACAGAAGGACGTACACTCAAAGTAATCGGATCATCTCATTTACATGGTGTAATTTTTCGTTTGATCGGTTCATGAAAAGGTTATTTCCACCCCTTTCAATCCGACTGAAAATTTTCAATTTTTAATCCGATTGAGGTGCTTACATAGAGCATTTTCATTCAGATTGGACTTTTAAAATGGTTATAATCGGAACACAATGCTCCATGTAAAAGGGGCTAGTGATTCTGTTTTTTTATTTATTTTTTTCTGACATGGTGTTATATCTTTCCCTTGGATGTTATAAGTTGCACTGAGTAAATACAGCTGGATAAAACAAAAACTGTGTCTGTCTTTATTCCAGGCTGCAAAGCAACAAAATGTGATTATATTAAAGGAGGGTGATTCTTTTCTATACCCACTGTATATATAAATGACAAAACACAACAAAATACTAAAACTTTAACTAAAATGAAAAAGGAAAAAATAAAATAACATTCTAACAAAAAAGCTTTTGCTTAACTAGAACTATTTCATCATATGATATGGCCATGGGGCACATCACAGCCTAATGTATTGTGTGATGGATAGAAAAGATTACTGAACTGAAAAGATCTGTGTCCATCTTTTTCTCCAAGTCACTCTGTTCTCTGTTTGTTCCATTTGTTCTTTTTCTGATGCACATTTAGCTTTCAGCTGCACTTGTTGCCGTCTAATGCGTTTAGCTGAAGGCAAGTTACAGTAGAATCCTGCTGAGTGAATTGACTTCACAGTATGTCAGACGCTGCCGCTCAAACACTCAGAGTCTCTCCCAATGATCGCCTGCCTGCTTTGGCCCCTGCTCCCCTCCGCTATGTGGGAGGCTGGACTATATGTTCTCTTGGCCCCAAGTCCAATTCTGCCAGAATATGTATTTCTAAAACCATATCTCCTCCTGTGCACCAAAATAAAAGACAGACAAATGTTTTCATTTGTTTGAATGTATAGGACAGTGGAAGAATGAGAGAAATCTCTAATGGATGTATTGTGTGAAACACAGTCAAGAAATCTAAATCCAAGAGTATTTTCAGCTTAATTTTTAACAGCAGTAAGTTGCAATTCATTCTATTTGAATTAGCATTCTATTTTAAATGTATTATTCCCCTTATCTGATTCCATTGTGCATGTCAAGCATGCTAGATGACCTTACAGTTATTCCTAAATCACAAGCATTCTGCTTGGGAAGTGATAAAAAAATCTGTAAGTTGAATAAAAAGTTTTCTGGCTACAAGAAATGTTCCGATGGCTCTCCAGACCTTTGCACATGCAACATTTCTGGTTATACTTTTAAAAATCCTTTTATATTCAGAGAATAAATAGTAACTCTGCACATAAAATGTGTTGACACTTTAACCTTTTAAGTTTGTTGGTTGCGGGACAGGGTTATTTTAGTTAATTAAAACTAAAACGAAAACCATTAAACATTTTTTGTTAGTTGAAATAAAATATGGAAACTTACTTTATTTCAGCTAGTTGCCAAGGCAACATTTCTCATTTTCATGTAGTTTAACCTGATGTACTAAAATAACTAAAACTCAAATAAAAATGATTAAAAACTATATAGACATATTTAAAAAAACAAAAACAAATGAAAAAAATCATGATATGTTGTTGTGAACTAATCTTATTCTGCATGAAATTCAAATCATGTTGACATAAAAAGCAGCATATGCTGGCCTGATTAATATTAATACCAAGTGCTGTCATGAAACTCTAGATGGCGCAGGCTGATGAACGACTTGTCACAAGCTGATTGGTTCATGTTGCATATGCAGCCAGTGAGCTTGCTGCTTTGCCTTTAAATGGCTGATTAGCATTCGTTTGAGCATTGCAGCCCAGATAAGTGAACGGTCTTTTCTTCTCATTTCAGTGCATTATTGTGTTTATCAGCTTTAAATTTCTAAACATTTAAACATATAAGTCGTAAAACTACGTGCAGGTATTCGAGAGAGTAATAACTAAGCATATCATATAACAGCAGCAAGCGGTTTATATAGTTATGTATGTTAGAATACAATGCCAAAGCATCACAGATTTTAGAACAGTAAAGTGAATTGGGGAGTACCTATTGCTTGTAACCTTCAATGCTTTCAATATTTTCTATGGGTATTTATTTGTGCAGCAGCAGTATGTCTTAAATACTCACAGCACCATATCGGCTAATGTACTGGCAGTAGCAAGTTCCTGTACTTACTTGCTAGCAGCAGCAGCAATAATCTACAAATACAGCAATAGCCAACAGCAGCAGCAATTCAGCAGCAGCATAGCAGATCTATACTCCGCCAAGACCAAATACATTAACATTGTCATATCCATTTCCATACTAAAATCTTCAGAGAGTTCTCATGATAGAAATACCAAGTTCTGTCATGAAACTCTAGATGGCACAGACTGATGGGTCCTTAACATAACTGATCATATTCTTAGCATTAAACGACTTGTCACAAGCTGATTGGTTCATGTTGCATACGTAGCTTGCTGTTTTACATTTAAATGGCTGATTAGCATTCGCTTGAGCATTGCAGCGTGCTTTCAGAGTTCCTCTGAAACCCTCCACCTTCCCCATCTCCACCTGTATAGATCTGCTACGGGTTATTTTATATGCTATTTGTGCAGCAGCAGTATGTCTTAAATACTCACAGCACCATATCAGTAAATATATTGGCAGCAGCAAGTTCCTGCACTTGCTTGCAGCAGCAGCAATAATCTACAAATACAGCAATAACCAGCAGCAGCAGCGTAGCAGATCTATTCCACCAAGACCAAATACATTAACATTGTCATATCCACCATGCTAAAATCTTCTGAGAGTTGTCATGATAGTAATCCTATAAAATATTAATTCATCAGTATCTTAATTAACTTTTAAATTTGGATAGATTCAATTACAAGGCATGGTAATGTCATATGTGTCAGTAGATTAGTGATTCTCGACTGGTTTTGGTTGAACAAAAAAATTGTGTATTTGATTTGTGAGGACAAAAGGGGATGGACCTTTTCACTTGAGGAAGCATTATTATGGATTATGAACTGGTATTTTGGTGACTGTTTGAATGATGGATTTGTTTCTTACATACACGCAGCTTTTCACTTCACAAGACTGGAGTTGTGTGGATTACTTGTGGATTATTGTTATGTTTTTATCAGCTGTTTGGACTCTCATTCAGATGGCACCCATTCACTGCAGAGCACGTGATGTAATGCTACATTTCTTCAAATCTGTTCTGATGAAGAAACAAACTCATCTACATTTTGAATGGTCTGAGGGTAAGTCAATTATCAGCAAATTTTCATTTTGGGGTAAACTATTTTTTATATCATCATAAACTGAATTATTAACATAACACTATGGCCCGGTTTCATAGACAGGGCTTAGCCTAAACCAGGATTAGGCCATAGTTCAATTAGGACATTTAAGTCATTTTTATAAACATGCCTTAGAAAAAAGCATTACTGGTGTGCATCTTAAGAGAAAACAAAGGTACTGACATGTTTTAAGATCAGTCAGTGCAAGTTTCTTTCAGTTGAAACAGCCCAGATTTACATTTTAGTCTAGGACTAGACGTAAGCCTCGTCTGTGAAACTGGGGGTATACTACTTAAAATACTTACTTAAATACTTAAAATATTTCAACATTTTTTTTTTTTTTATTAAATAATTGAGCACACAAAAAGCATTGTGGTCAGTATATCCTCATTGCAAGTGAACCTGTATTTAATGTAGATAAGTTATTTTTTGCACTTCTGTTGTTACATTTGGCATCTGTTTGATTTGAATAGCTTCTCGTAGTTGACAGATGAATTTACGACAAGTCTGATTGGACACAACCTGTGTGAAGTGTTTTCTCCTCCCTTTTAAGAGCTGATAAGCCTATTTATTTTGCAATCCTAACTATGCATGATGATATACTTAATTGCACTTTTATTATTTGCATCAAGCATGATATTTGCCCTGCTGTCCGTGACCTTATCAGAATGAAAGCATTTAAAGTTTTGTTTTTTTTTAATAGATGTTATTTAAAATGTTTTCTGTGCTCTACCAAAGGATTATGAAGTATTATTTCTCTGCAAGCTGATGGACAGAGATCTATTGGATACTCACTGCAGATGCAGTCATCAAGATAATTGGTCGTTGTGACTGAACATTAACATGAAGCCATTTATATGATTCTGCCGATTGATTTTCAACAGATATCTGTTATTGAGCTACATTTACAGCTGGATTTTTAAGAGGGATTCTTAAAAGATGAAAGGAGAAAGTCAGAGATGACAAGTGGTCGCAATTTTGATGATATATCATTTTCTTTTTGTTTGTCCACCAAACCCACTCTGGATGATTAAACCAAGCAAATAAAAAGCAAACAGACAGAGCGATAGTTTAAATGGTTGTCATTCATAGGGAGGAGTGCGCATGGAGGCTGTTTTACCTGTCACGTTCCATTCTAAGTGCCCAGTGTTACGGCAGCATGCATGCAGACACTTTAATAACAGTCTGACGTTTGAAGAAAATGGATATTTAAAGACCTTTCTAAAGGACAGAAGAGAATTCAATTTAAATGGTTCAGCATGACAGAACTGCAGTCAGTGCATATGAATACATGACGATGCATTGCTACAGATGAAAATTAGAAAACTGAGAGCATCTCTTGTGTAATCAAGCATAAATAAGCTGCCTCGTTATTTTTTGTGACAGTTTTTTTTACCAAGTAAGATGGCATTCTAAGCTACACAATCATTGCCATGACAGTCAAATAAACAAGCTGAAATGCAAAATGAGACCTTTTATGTTATAAAAATATGGCTCTCTAGACAGCCATGGGATTTTAAAGGGACAGTTCACTCAAAAATGAAAATTTTCATTACCCTCATGTTCCAATCCCATATGATTTTCTGTGAATGCAAGCCATATTTTGTCATTTTTGATGCTAGATAATCATTCACTTTAAATGTACACTGTAAATTTTTCAAAAAGAAACATAAATATTAGAGTATGTTTGACAAGAACATACTATTTCAGTCTTTTTACTTAAAAATGAATACAGTGTGTTACTTGCCATTTCTTTGTAATTAATTGTGAATATATTAGCAGTTTCTGAGTGAAATTTGTTTCTACACCATTTTTTTTTTCAGTGGACTGAAAAAAGTGGCCAGGATATTCTTCAAAAATTCACATTTCAAGTCATGTGGGTTTGGAATGACAGCACTCTGAGAATTCAGTAAAAATAGGGAAATAGGAATATGTACTGTGTTAATATGAAGGAATATTTCGTGTTGATTTTTCACAGGTATTTTACCCGTATATTTTGAATTATGCATTGCATTGTGTTGTTTTTTTAGGATTAAAAGGAATTTGACGTACAGTGCCTTGCGAAAATATTCATACCCCTTAATTTTTTTCACATTTTGTTAAGTTGCGCCCTTATGCTAAACTGCTTTAAATTACTTTTTTCCCACATCAGTCTACACTCCATACACCATAATGGTAAAGCAAAAAAACAGGTTTTTAACATCTTTGCAAATTTATTAAAAATAAAAAGCTTAAATGATTCCATTGCATAAGTATTCATACCCTTATCTGGGACAGTTGAAATTTTGCTCAGGAGCATTCAAATTGCTTGTAGATGTTACTACACTTCGAGTGAAGTTAACCTGTGGCAAATTCAATTGAATGGGTATGATTTGGAAAGGCACACACATCTTAATAAAAGGTCTAACAGCTGATAATGCATATCAGAGCAAAAACCAAGCCCTGAGGTCAAAAGAACTGCCTGTAGAGCTCAGAAACAGGTTTGTGTCAAGCCACACATCGGGGGAAGAGTTCAGAAAAAAAAATTTCTGCTTCATTGAAGGGTCACAGAAGCATGTAGTCTCTGTTACCCTTAATGGAAGAAGTTTGAAACAACCAGGACTCTTTCTAGAGCTGGCCTCCTGGCCAAACTGAGCAATTGATGGAAAAGGGTCTTGGTTAGAGTGGTGACCAAGACCATGATGGTCAATCTAGTTGAGCTCCATGATCATATATGCAGATGGGAGAAATCTAGAGAAGATTATCACTGCAACACTCCACCGATCTGGGCTTTAATGTCGGAGTGGCCAGACTCAATCTTCTCTTCAGTGAAGACACATAAAAACACCTAAAGGACTCTCAGACTGTGAGAAACAAGATTCTCGGATCTGATGAACCTCAATTCCAAACATTACGTTTGAAGGAAACCAGGCACTGCTCATCACCTGCAGAGTACCACCCCAAAAGTAAAGTGTGCTGGTAGCAGCCTCATGATGTGGGGGTGTTTTTCAGCGGCAGGGACTGAGGGACTCATCAGAGTAGAAGAAAAGCTCAATGCACCAAAATATTGAGATAGCCTTAATAAAAACCTAGTCCAGAGCATTCAGAAACACAGACTGGGCAGAAGGTTCAGTTTCTAACAGGACAATGAACCTAAACACAGCAAGAGTGATGTGAATGTCCTTGAGTGGCCCAGCCA
>NW_015547659.1:714513-716903 GCF_001515605.1 Sinocyclocheilus anshuiensis | reverse complement strand
TCTTTTGAAGCAGGGTGAAGCCAGTTCGTGTGTGTGTGTGTGTGTGTGTGTGTGTGTGTGTGTGCGTGCGTGTGCGTGAGAGAGTGAGAGAGAGAGAAAGAGAGTTATACTATCAGATTGATGAAATGATATTGGATGCAGTTCAGGGTAGGATGAAATAGAAAACTTGTAATACTACCAATAGTTTGTATAAGTGTGTGTGTGTGTGTGTGTTAAGAAGAATGGCAGATAATTGCCAAATGATGATGATCAAAGCTTGTCACATTAAACAAAAAAGACTTGAGACTGTAAAGGTGCTTCAGCTGAATATTTAGCTAAGGGTATGAATACTTATGCAATGTACTTATTTCAGTTTTTTTATTTTTAATAAATTTACAAAGTTGTGACAATTCTGTTTTTGCTTTGTCAGTATGGTGTATGGAGTGTAGATTAATGTGGAAAAAAAGTAATTTAAAGCAGTTTAACATAAGGCAGCAACATAGCAAAAATGTGAACAAAAAATTAATGGGGTATGAATACTTTCGCAAGGCACTGTATACTGTATGTTAAGGTACCTTTTCCATTTTTCTACACATTTTTTTCTTAGTGTTAATCATCAGAAGTATTTTTTAAATAATTTCTTTAAGAATGCATTGTAGGAACACACTTTTTCTTTGTGCACTAAATTGATCTGTCAGTACTCTTCATGTTCCTCACAGCACTCAGCTACTGTAAATCGTGATGTAATTGAGTAGGACATGACCATGTTCCTCCACACTAAAACTAATGGCATGATCAGGACAGAGGTTGATAGAGAGCCAGCCAGTTTTGTTTACTTGTTTAAATGAAAATAAAAATCGGTACTTCCTCTTTGCTTACCAAGCAAGTTTGTGAGGAACGTCAAATAGAATGAAAGGTGACCTCTGTGTGTGCTAGGAATGGATTCTGAAAATACAAGTAATGCATTTCATGTACAGACTACAGCTACCATTTCAAATTAACCTAGAATAGACCTGCTTTGATCTATTTTGTGCATCTATTATACTGTCAATGTAGATGTGTCTGAAGTCACAGGTGCAAATGGAAGCAGGCATATCCACACAGTCTATATGTCCGTGCTGGCAGCGTCATTGTGTTTCTCTAGTCTAGGGTTAAAGTACAAGTCCTCTATCCAAAATTTTGCTTTCTCCAGTGAAAAAGTGGTCTTGTCTGAATCAAAAGAGAAATATGTAGAGATCAAGCACAAGTGAAAAGAGTCCAAAACAGTTCTAAACAAATATTATCACGCTTTTATCAGCTGTTTGGACTCAAGGACTCATTCCTAACACTAACCCATTCTGAAGGCATGCACCCATTCACTGCAGAGGATTTATTGATGAGCAAGTGATGTAAATTTCTCCAAATGAAGTTCTGATGAAGAAACATACAGAAACATGCAAGAAAACACACACACACACACACATATATATATATGATTATTTTGTGTTCTGATTGCTATATGAACTGTGATATGACATTTAATTTCATGACATATATTTCAAAATGTGTCATATGATACTGTTAAGACAAGACATCCAGACACAAAAGAATACTTAAATTCTTCACTTTTCAACCCTTGAGCCTTTAACATGTCAAATCGTCAAGCTTTTGTTGAATATTGGTGAAATGCTGTAAACCTCTGTCCACAAAAATGTTGCCAATTATGTGAATGTAAATGAAATGAAAAGAGCGAAAATTGTGTTCACAAACAGACTTTAAACTTTTTTTTTCTTTTTGATACTGTGAATGGAGCCACGCTGAAAACACGCTATTATAAGCTGCATGCATGTAAATGAACACAATGCCAATCTTCACTCTGAAATGTAACAGATTATGGGCTATGCATTTGTTTTTTCAATCATAGCCTTTGATTTCAAAACCACGATTAGATATGACATATTGATGTTTCTGTTTTATTTTGATTCATTTTGCAGCCCCATTTGTTTATTTTAATGTTACATTTTATTTGATTAATTATTTGGTTTAATCAACTTGCAAAATCCTTGCAGTTCCCTCACAAACCCCTGTTTGGGAGACCCTGCTCTAGTCAGTCCACACAGTGTCAGACTCTGTTCCATGTTTTGTGTGTGTCCTGCTCCCCATGTGCCTTCCCATGCCCTTATTTGGTTAGTTTCCTGTTCCTGTCCTGATTAGTTTAGTTCATTTGTCCCAGGTGTTTCCCTTGGTTTCATTGCTCCCAGGTGTCCGTGTGTGTCCGTGTGTGTCCGTGTGTGTCCGTGTGTGTCCGTGTGTGTCCGTGTCCCAAGTTCTCCTGTCCACTGTTGTACGTCTTCCTGAGTTCGTCTCCCTTGGTTCCTGTAAATAAAGTCTTGTCAACATATTCTCCAGCGTCTCCTCGTCCCTCGTGTGTG
>NW_015547659.1:708087-714329 GCF_001515605.1 Sinocyclocheilus anshuiensis | reverse complement strand
GGTTCCTGAAAATAAAGTCTTGGTAAAGTATTCTCCAGCGTCTCCTCGTTCCTCGTGTGTGTGCATCGTGACACACAGTGCATAGCTCATGTATACAACACTAGGAGCTCACACAGACCTCAGGGTGTGTATGATTGAAATAGTTTGTATTAGTCTTAACAACAGCTACCTTCAGGGACTCAAAAGAAAGCTTCAAGGACAATTCACCCTCTAATTACTGCCCTGAGATCCGAAATCCTCAAATGGACTAATATTGATCCAGTGGAAATGAGGCAATAATGCGCTGAAACTGGGACCACTGATGTGAAATAAAATTATATTATTGTTTGTTTGCTCTATTATGGTTGATATGGTATAATTTAGTTGTTTTATAAACCAAAATGTTATTTAAAAAAATGTACAGGTCATATTTTACCCTCCTTTTTACATCAAGAAAATTAAGCATATTTTTTGTATAATTTGCGACATTATTCTCATGACAATTTCAAGCACATTTCACATTACCATAATTACTGACACGCTTTACCATAATTGCACTTACATAAATCTCATTAGGCTTACAGTAATGAGATTTTGGAGGGAAATTGTGGATAATTGTCATGAAAATCATGTTACATGTTAAAATGGCCAAAAAGAGGCCTATAAATAAGCTTATTAACACATTTCTGTAAAGGTGAAGTGTGTAATTTCTAAACCACTGCTGTCACCAGTTGCAATTAAATCTCTGCACACATAAAAATACACATCTCAAAAGGGTTCTGTTTATATGATTTATATTAAAGTCATATATTCTACAGCATCAGATTTGTTGAAAGTGCTGTAGGAAAACTGACCTTCTCACTCTGTTTATAAATCCCTGGCTGAGATTACCTTTATTTGTCCTTCTACATTCATCCTGCTATCTTCATGTTAAAGGAGGCCAAATGTGAGAGCCGGGGAGAACAGACTGTCATGGGGCCGTCTCATAAAAGTGACACAACCCTGATTCATATCTGTTCATGTCAGCTTCAAGAACGTTCAGCAGGAAGAACTCTCAATGTTACCGTACGGGCGAATACAGAGATGTGTGTTGATCGCTTCAAGGCAAAGAGCAGAGATGGGGGGGGGGGAAAAAACAGTGAAGACAGCGAGAAAGAAAATGGTCTGCTAGGTCATGTGGTGACCTCACTGTGAGCAATGACTAAAAGCAGGAGAGAGCTGGGAGTAAAAGAATAATTTTGCACATAGGCGCGAAATCTGTGCATTTTGCTTCCATTTAAATGGCTGATGTGCTTGATAATTTTAGCTATTGTTGCGGTTGCGATGTTTAATAAACAGAAGTTCATAGCTATTGAGTAACTAACATTTAAACACAACATTGGCAGTTACTTTCTGTTGATATTTTTGTTCTGTGCAAATATATGCAGTCATTGCTGACAATTTACAATCTCTCAGATGATAAGAGGAAAAAACCTCCTTATGTAAATTTTGTTTTTTTTGTTGCTATTGCACATCTTTGACCTCACTATGTTGCCCTCAATCTGGAAAGAAATGAAGTTTTCAATTTCTCAAGAAGCCCCCAGGCTTTGTGTATTGCTGTGTGTGTTTTGCTCTCACTCGTTGTGGAAGATTACATTTTGATGTGTGTCTCTCTCTGTATTGAAGATGACTGACTAAGTCTCAGTCAAATTTGAACCCTTACATATGGGTGCTTGGAGCAGCTACTGTACATTCTCGGATATCTCTCATACATGTAGCAATACAGTTAAATTCAGATAATGTTGCCCTGAAATTTATGACAGTCTGCTAATTCTATAAGTGATTTTTCAGGCACTAAAATGCAAAATTCAAAGTGGATATAAATGACACTGGTCATGTGTGACTGAGCACATTTCAAATTTCAAAATTCACATAAATCACATATTCATGACTGTTATTTACCAAAGAGAATAGGCTAATTTCCCTCCTGTGTATATGAACGAACAGTAATTTTTATTAATTTATTTAAAATTTTTTGTTGGCCAGTGTAGCCTGATTGCCTGAGCAAAAGACTCTTATGAGCCGGATATTTTTAGTGAATCAAAGACATACACTGTAGTCTGATTCCTGAACTAATGCCTCTTATGAGACAATTTTTTTAGCTAATCAACAGCATACAGCATAACCATTGTAGTCTGATTCCTGAGCGGAGTCAGATCTTTTGAAGAACAAGTTACCGGTTTGAATCAGTCTGACAAACTCTTTGCTGAACTGAATCACTCAGAGCGGTTACTGAATCAACACATCTCGCTTACTGTATTGCGAGTTATTATTAATATTTTACAGTCATTTACAAATCGAAATAAAGAAAGTGTGAGAAAATTATCATTAATAGCCAATATCACATCACATTTTCAACAATATTCCTATAGCCCTCAGGGTTATTATATAACTAAAACTAAAAACATAAAATAGATATTTTGGTTATTTGAAAAAAAAATAAATAAATAAAAAACTTTAACTGAAATAAAAATAAAATATAATTTGATTTTATTTCAGCTAGTTGGCATTTAGTTTATCTTTATGTTCTAAAATAACTAAAACTGAAATAAAAATAATAAAAACACCCTAAAAACTAATAAAAATGACACAAAATTGACAAACGAAATCACTACTTTAACTAAATGAAATAAAAACAATGTATATTAAAAAAACTATTTGGCCTATACATATTCCACTAAATATAGCAGGGCAAGCTGTAAATAATATAAACCATATATTTTTACAAACTTGAGAGGCAGAACGATTGTCTGTGGTAATCAGTATCATGCCACACATGCAGTATATATATTCACTAGGCTCCATAATATTTTTTAAAACTGACGCTGAATGTGTCACTGCGGTCTGAACACAAAACGGATGTCTTGACTTCAAACCCAATCCCTGTGAAATAATGCTG
Organism: Sinocyclocheilus anshuiensis; assembly: GCF_001515605.1. NCBI lineage: Eukaryota > Metazoa > Chordata > Actinopteri > Cypriniformes > Cyprinidae > Sinocyclocheilus > Sinocyclocheilus anshuiensis. Next base: position 711,412 of record NW_015547659.1, on the reverse strand, counting down.
TGCTTCATTTCAGATTTATCCTCATGTGAACGTGAAACATGGGGTTGTGCCACTCATCTCCCAGATGAATGTTAAGACAAGACATTTACCCCCAGAAGTTTTAGGGGTCAGAGTTGTGATGCAAATAAGTAGAATGTCTTATTGATTTAAGTCTGGCTTTTCAAGGTAGACTGGCTTTGTTAGATTCAAGAGCAGGAATTCATTCATCACACACTTAATGGGCAACAGAGAAGGCTACTTCTTTTTCTCAGGTACAGAGGCAGTCCTTCAGAGTGTGTGCTCATGACTTTGAGCTTGTCTGTCGTTTTCTAGCCCAGCTATCATTGTCGTGAGTGTGAGTCAGCGGCCCTGCTGGTAATGGCTTTGAGTGTGTAATAAAAGAACTTCTCATACCTGACTACATTAAAGATGCACAGAAGATATTTGTTCATGTGTGAGAGTAATGCTAAATGCTGTTGCGTTTGTACATGGAAAGTATAATTAAGGTGTCAAAGGGTGAAGGACAGAGTCATAACAAGCCATGAAATAACAGTTCTCAGAATCAGTGGTGGAACCAATAGCACAGAATCGAACCTGACCTCAACAGCTCATGCGCATAAATGATTTTTTAAAACTCTACATTGTGCAAGCCGATAGGTTCTTGACGCGTCATCTGTCAGTCAGTTATTTCACATACTCCCTCTGTCTCAAATATTTAAATTGTCCAACCTCATTCATTTTATTTTTTCTTTCTCTATCAGATCCTTACATGGCATACTGGTTTTGCCAATGGTAAACTTTGACCTTCAGCAATGGCACACAGTGCATTTCTAAACAAAACCCAAACACAAGTGGCTTTGAAATACAAGTGTATAAACAAACACACACACACACACACACACACAACCACACACACGCACACACACACACACACGCGCGCGCACACACACACACATTCAATTTAATTCTAATAAATTGCTATGGCACTTTTCACAAATATGTCATTCCAGAGCAGTTGTACAGTTAACTTTCACAGAATACACACACACACACACACACACACACACCCCTCACACAAAACTTTCTGCTATTTATTTATATATCAGTTCTCAGTATATAAATGTAAATCTGAATATATAGAAGTAAATCTGAATATATAAATGTAAATCTGAATATATAGATACAAATCTAAGTACATAAATGTAAATCTGAATATACAGATACAAATCTGAATATACAGAAGTACATCTGAATATATAAATGTAAATCTGAATATATAGATACAAATCTGAATATATACAAGTACATCTGAATATATAAATGTACATCTCAATATAAATATATCTTTATTATTAGGCATGTCAAAAGACAGATGTTCTTATTTATTACTTTTATGGAGTATTTTTTACTGTATTTTACAAAAAGGCTGGCCGTAGTGCCAAAAGGTCCTCACAATTCAACATGGCTACACATTTTGCGTGCTCTTGTCTGGTGTTAAACAGTCACTGTTTCTATTTTTGGTATTCCAATATAAATAAATGCATGTTTTAATGTAGCATTTTTTCCCCTTAATTAGGTACAATATTTCAAGAAATCATCTGGAAAATTTACTTGATATTGGTTTTAGTTGGATCTCAAAAGCTATGTATCAATTTCAGGACTTTATTTAATCACAGAAGGAGTGTGGGGGATTTACACCTCTCTCTGATATGGAGCTTGATCACCATATAATCAACATCCTGTCATCTACACCTTATTCTGGGGAAACATACATTCAAGGCAGCTTTAGAGGCAGAGGACTTAGAGTTCAACGATGGAGAATACGGGAGCATGTAAATGTATATATATTCAGATTTGTCTCTATTTATTCAGATTTACATTTATATATTTGGATTTTTATCTATATATTCAGATTTACATTTATATATTCAGATTTGTATCTATATATTCAGATTTTCATTTATATATTCAGATGTACTTCTATATATTCAGATTTACATTTATACATTCAGATGTACTTCTATATATATTAGATTTATATTTATATATTTAGATTTGCTTCTGTATTTTAAGATTTCCATTTATATATTCAGATGTACTTCTATATATTCAGATTTGTATCTATATATTCATAGTAACTGTATATTCACATTTTAAGTTTATATATTGAGATTAATTTTATATATTTATTATTTTGTACATTTATATTTATTATATCATTGCCCTCTTGTTGATTTTGATTGCTTCCATTGTCCTCATTTGTAAGTTGCTTTGGATAAAAGTGTCTGCTAAATGACTAAATAAATCAAAATAAATAAATATATTCAGATGTACTTCTATATATTCAGATTTTACATAATTATTTCCTCTGTGGCACCTCATACATTAATGCATAGAAGTTATTTATATATATAATAAATATATTTATATATAATAAAATTTATATAGCACTTTTCACAAAAATGTCAATTCAAAGCAGTTTTACAGTTAACTTTACTATAATATTATTATTAATAATAATAATCCGATTCAGGTACACGCAGTCGGGCTCTTTGCAGCAATAACGGTAGATCTGCATTGTTAGGAGGTGTTTGTCTTGTGTTCGTGCAGCTTGTCTTCTGTGTTGGTGGAATGTATGTGCTGCAGCATGTCTGTGTATGTGCTTAGCAGTAGCAAGTCTTTGTACTTGCTGTGCAGCAGCAGTGCAGGCAGATGTAGTCTGTCAAGGCCAAACTTACTAACTTGTCATATCGTCTAATACTCAGGGGCGGACTTACCCATTAGGCAAAGGTAGGCGACCGCCTTGGGCCCCCAAAAGCCAAGGGCCCCCTAAAATGCTTTTCATATAGGATATGTGCATTAAGCGCGGACATGCGAACGGTTGCTGTTTGCGGTGTTTATTTCCACGACAACCGTCCGAGTCTGAGGCGTCTGCAGGTGTAGGGCTGTACGCACTGTGAGTACCATGAGCGCTCAGACTGATCTGAGATTTGCCCCGCAATCATTTCAGCAGTTATCATAGGCCTGTGTGTCCCGTATTTATGTTGACTGAACCCATGCCGTTGATTATGAATGAGATCGGGTTAGCCTACAAAAATGAATTTGTTGGCTATTTTACAAATGGGAATACAACGAATTCATGACAATTTTTACATTCAAGCTACCCGTAAAATTTATAGTGAAAAGTACTTTAAAAGCGTCTGGAATGCAATAAAGTAATTTTAAAGATGTTTTTTAAAACATTTGCTGCGTGGATAAAAAAATATAAATAATTAACATATCATACAAAATTGCCTTGCAGCAAATCCTTTAAATTTTAAGGTATTCAGAACAGAGCAACATAAAA
>NW_015547659.1:707803-708037 GCF_001515605.1 Sinocyclocheilus anshuiensis | reverse complement strand
TGTTTCCACTGTTAGAAAAAAATGCAAGTGATGGCGCTGGCGCCTCCATGTCCTGCAGAGCGCGCTCTAGCTTCCAGTCCTCCGCAAACGATTGGATATGCGTCTAACAGTGCACATTTATATAGGTTAAACATTTAAACTAACATTGTGATATACTTGAACTGTTTTATATATAGATTTTATTTTAGGCAAGTCCTGATGATTTGAGAAGGCTAAATTGATCAAACATAGGCT
>NW_015547659.1:706797-707701 GCF_001515605.1 Sinocyclocheilus anshuiensis | reverse complement strand
AAGGGGGTCTGAATACTTTCCGTACCCACTGTATATATATATATATATATATATATATATATATATAATGCTTATGTCACACCCCTGGACTGTGTGTGCTTTTCTCCCAATGTGCTCCGTGACCTAGTTTTCTCCCTTGTTGATTGTGTTCATTTGGTTCAGGTGAGTCTCGTCATCTTCCCTCGTTTAGTCTTGTATTTATAGTGTTGTCCGTTCCTTTGTTCCTTTGTCTGGTGTCGTCTATACTATGTGCTCTGTGTGTGTTCCTGCCTGCCCTGTGTTACCCCTATTTGGATGATTAAAGACTGTGATTCGTGAATCTCCTGCATCTCCGCATCCTTCGCTCCTGCACAGCAGACACTCCTGACAGTATGCTAAAGGTTACATTTTTTTCATAAGGGTAGTTGGTGAATAAAATCAGTTTAGATGTTATAACCACTTATTTTAGATGTTACCACGACACTCATTTTTGTTGTGGTGATGTTTTTGTCCTAACCATCTGCAATCATGCGGCAGGTAACATTAAATATTTCCATATTAACTGGTGACTGTGGCATGTCACACAGCATTTTCACACTGAAAATGCTGGAATCAAGTCGGTTAGGACACAGTGTTAAATTTTGTCCACCAGTGTGACTGGTAGATAAGCAAAATTACCCGACACTGCACAAAAATACCTGCATACCATTACATGCCATACCTGCAAAAGAAAGTCAAACAGATAATGCCATTCCTATATTTTGCCTGGGGCCCCCAATTCACTAAATCCGCCCCTGCTAATACTTTAAAATGTATTCATAGGCTAGGTTACCCCACTGTGTGTGTGTGTGTGTGTGTGTGTATACATATACATATACAGTATATAATATATATGTACACACACACACACACACACACACACACA
>NW_015547659.1:704987-706112 GCF_001515605.1 Sinocyclocheilus anshuiensis | reverse complement strand
TGAATATTGCCTTTGCGTGGAAGAGCTCCTGCTCCGCCTTGGCCCTCCGGATCCTCCCCATCGCCCTGGCACATTGGCTCTCCGTCTCTGCCTTGGGCTCCTCCTCCACCTGCTCCGCCGCCATCGGTCAGCCAGCCCTTCGTCAGCCCTTCCTCCACCATGGCTCCTCCCTCCATCGGCTCCACCGTGGATCGCCTTCATGGCTGTGGCCTGGGTCCCACCTGGCTCCGCCTGCTCCAAGTTCCTCCTGTCTCCTCCCTGGCTCCTCCCTCCATCTTGTCCGCCCTGGCTCCTCCTGTCTCCTCCCTGGCTCCTCCCTCCATCTTGTCTGCCCTGGCTCCGCTTGTCTCCTCCCTGGCTCCTCCCTCCGCCGTCTCCACCCTGGATTCTGTTTGCCGTCCTCCTCCCAGTTGTCCGTCCTCCACCCGAACCTCCTCCTGAGTTCCCCTCCGTCACTCCCTTTGTTATTCCTGCGGCGCAAGGACGCACTTTCCGGGAGGGGGTGATATGTCAGGAAAATGGACCTGTTTTGTTGTGTTTTCTCCCATGTGCTCCCCGTGACCCAGTTTCTGCCTTGTTTGATTACGTTCATTTGGTTCAGGTGTGTCTTGTCTATTCCCCTGGTTCAGTCTTGTATTTAAAGTGTTGTCCGTTCCTTTGTTCCTTTGTCCGGTGTCGTCTATACTATGTGCTCTGTGTGTGTTCCTGCCTGCCCTGTGTTACCCCTATTTGGATGATTAAAGATGGTTATCCTGAATCTCCTTCGTCTCCGCACTTCTTCGCTCCTGCACAGCAGACACCCGTGACAGAACACCAGTGGTTTTTTGTTTCCGTGTTTGTCCCCATGGATCCCCTCGCCGCTTTGTTTGTCTCCCTAGCCCGTAAGGACCTGCCTCTTGTGAAGTATGCGGTTAAGTTCAGCCAGTTCGCCGTTCTAATGGCGTACGATGCTGCTGCGCTGAATTCACTGTTCTGGATCGGTGCATACTACCACCGCCCCGTCGACCTCCCAGACACCACTGGACTGAGCTGGAGGGAAGCTATCATCCGGTGTCTGGAGAGCGTCTATCCCCGATCCAGAGCACAGCCAGACCCAGAGCCCAGCCCACCATCCCCCCGCTATGC
>NW_015547659.1:701221-703391 GCF_001515605.1 Sinocyclocheilus anshuiensis | reverse complement strand
GATCCTGATGAGTTAGAAAGGGAGACAAGTGGACTGGCCGGGCAGACCAAGGATGGTGAGGATATAGGAGAAAGAGTGGACACTGTTGAGCTTTCACATGAAGAATGCCCAGGTGAAGACGGGGATGAAGAGCTGATTCAAGTAGAGGACCCATTAGTGACAGGGCACCGTGAAGAGGAACGGATTGAAGTTGAGCACACAGTATCACTTGAGCCATGCAATGATTCCACGGTAGATGAGAGACATCCAAGACCACAGAGGGAAAGACGAGCCCCTCGACTGTTCACTTATGATCACCTCGGAACCCCCACCTGCTATAATACAAGCTGTAGTGGTGAAGTTCAGCAGTATCAGAATATGTCTTACCTTGGACAGCAAGCACTTCCACCATGGCCAAGTCCAGTGCCATTTTATAATCCCTACCCATATCTTATGTACGGATATCAGAGATAGACTGTAGCATAATTCAGGCTAAGAAAAGATTGATATAGTAAAAGCAGAATACCCCATGTTGAAGGAAAATTAATAAGATTAAAAATTAAAAAAAAACTGTGCATTTCAAGATGTCGGGACGACATCTAAATTTTGAGGGGGAGTGTGTAGAGGTTAAAAAGATCAAAGATCAAAATGATCATATAAATGATGGAATCAATGTGATTCAACTGTAATAAAAAAAAGAAAAAGAAAAAGAAAAAAAAGAGTTAAACTCAATATGATTTAAGTGTAATTGTTGGAGTGTCCACTAGGGGGAGATCGAAGGTTGCAGGTTGTGGCTGACGCGAGCTGTGCTGTGCGTCACAGCCAATACAGACTGACGCAGAGACAACAGCACGAGTCCGTGTCTTCATTTATTAATGTCCATTTTCCCCCTTTATCAGGGTGTAACATACCCTGAGGTACAACAGCTAAAAGGTATATCTTTGTACCTTATTCACTCCTAAATGGTACATATTAGTACTTTGAATGTACAAATTACAGTATTCCCACCTCTCCTGGAAGGTCCAGGATTCTTCTGCATATTGATAGTGGCTCCCTGTGTCACACCCCTGGACTGTTTGTGTGTGTGTTTTTCTCCCCATGTGCTCCGTGACCTATAGTTTTCTCCCTTGTTGATTGTGTTCATTCGATTCAGGTGTGTCTCATCATCTTCCCTTGTTTAGTCTTTTATTTATAGTGTTGTCCGTTCCTTTGTCTGGTGTCGTAAACGTCTATGTGCTATGTGTGTTCCTGCCTGTCCTGAGTTACCCGTTCGGATTAATAAAGACTGTTCTACGTGAATTCTCCTACGTCTCCGCGCTCCTTCGCTCCTACACAGTCCCAGACACCTCCCAGACACCACTGGACTGAACTGGAGGGAGGCGATCATCCGGTGTCTGGAGAGCATCCGGCCTCGATCCAGAGCACAGCCAGAACCAGAGCCCAGCCCCCCACCACCCCGCTGTGCGGAGCGCAAGCCTGAGCCCACCGATGATGGAGACCCCGAGCCCGCCACGACCGACGAGCCATCACTGCACGGAGCGACAGAGCTGAGGATCGCCACAGAGCCGGAGCTGCGAGTATCGTCAGACCAGGTGCGAGAGCCGGCTACAACGCCCGCCACGAGGGAAATAGCCATGGACAGCGAGAGCGCGGAGAGGAGCTCCACCCACTGCACCATGGCTGAGGGTGAGCTTACAAGGGATCTGGGACTGCTGGACTTTGAAGGGGACCTAACAGACTGGGAGGCAGATATATATGTGGATATGCCCATTCTCCTCCCACCTACCTCGGACTTACCAGTCTGCCCTGAACTGTCTGCCAGCCCTGTCGTTCCCCTGTCTGACACGCTCCCAGTGCTGGGAGTTGCGATTTGGTGTGTGTGGGCAGCGCACACCAGCCCTGAGAGCCCGGAGGCTCACAAATGCCCACCCACCCTCCTGCTCCTGCCTCCTCCACCGCTGTTGTCTGGCAGCGCCTCTGCTCACCCTCAGCCCACCATCTGTTCGGAGCGAGCACCGCGGGTCTGCCAGTCTCCATCTTCAGCGTGGCCGGAGAACCCCTTGCCTCCGCCTCCAGCCTCTGAGTCCCGGACTCCACCTCAGCCCGTCGACCCAGCGGTTCCACCATGGCTCCTAGCTCCCTCCTCTCCGCCGTGGCCCGGCAGTCCACTGGCTCCGCCTTGGTCTGTCGT
>NW_015547659.1:694225-701138 GCF_001515605.1 Sinocyclocheilus anshuiensis | reverse complement strand
GATATATATGCGGACATGCCCATTCTCCTCCCACCTTCCTCAGACTTACCAGTCTGCCCTGAACTGTCTGCCAGCCCTGTCGTTCCCCTGTCTGACGTGCTCCCGGTGCTGGGAGTCGCGATTTGGTGTGCGTGGGCAGCGCACACCAGCCCTGAGAGCCCGGAGGCTCACAAATGCCCACCCACCCTCCTGCTCCTGCCTCCTCCACCGCTGTTGTCTGGCAGCGCCTCTGCTCACCCTCAGCCCACCATCTGTTCGGAGCGAGCACCGCGGGTCTGCCAGTCTCCATCTTCAGCGTGGCCGGAGAACCCCTTGCCTCCGCCTCCAGCCTCTGAGTCCCGGACTCCACCTCAGCCCGTCGACCCAGCGGTTCCACCATGGCTCCTAGCTCCCTCCTCTCCGCCGTGGCCCGGCAGTCCACTGGCTCCGCCTTGGTCTGTCGTCGACCATCCGTCGCCTCGGGACTCCACTCCGCCGGCTGCGCCTCGTCCCTCCATCCCTCTGGCTCTGTCAGGCTCCTCCTTCCCTTCGGCTCCTCCTCGGCCCTCTGTCGCTCCGGCTCCACCGCGGCCTTCCGAATCCCCACCTCCGCCTCGGTCGCCTGAGCCATCTGCTCCGCCTTGGCCCTCCGGATCCTCCCCGTTGCCCTGGCTCATCGGCTCTCCGTCTCTGCCTTGGGCTCCTCCTCCACCTGCTCTGCCACCATCGGTCAGCCCCCTGGAGTCGTCAGCCCTTCCTCCACCATGGCTCCTCCCTCCGTCGGCTCCACCGTGGGTCGCCTTCATGGCTGTGGCCTGGGTCCCGCCTTGCTCCGCCTGCTCCAAGTTCCTTCTGTCTCCTCCCTGGCTCCTCCCTCCATCTGGCCCACCCTGGCTCCTCCTGGCTCCTCCCTCCGTCGTCTCCACCCTGGACTCTGTTTGCCGTCCTCCTCCCGGGTGTCCGTTCTCCACCCGAGCCTCCTCCTAAGTTCCCACCCATCCCTCCCTTTGTTGTTCCTGCGGCGTGAGGATGCGCCTTCTGGGAGGGGGGCGAACTGTCACACCTCTGGACTGAATACATTTATTCATACTGTGATATAAGATTTTATCATACCACAGACCTTGAGTACCAGTTGACATTCAATTTGGTAAAATATGAAATATTATTGAGAATGTGAAAAAAAAAGAATAAAATCATCTTTTATTTTAAATTTTGCTGTTGACCATTTCTTCAGAGCCACCAAAACTAACTTTGTTTACATCCTTGGTTCAGTTTCCTGTGAATTTACAAGGTGTAATCCAGATTCCTGTATGTCTGTCCTGATAGGTTCCACTGGTTCCATCCATTTCTTTGTCTCTTAAACCCATCAGTCTTTCCTATCGGAAAGTTCAGATTTGTCACTCAGCTTCTGAGTTTTTTTTAGGCAATGTTTTCTAACAGATTCTGTGTGTCTCATGCAGGTGGAGACACAGGATTCAATTCATTTTGTTATAATTCTACTCATTATCTTCTTTCACAGAAGACTTCTGTTTTAAAGATTCAGCAATTATGCTTTTGTCAGGGCGAATCGCCTTAGAAACAATGCAGGGTGAAGAATATTACTTTCAGATTGATCTTATTCAGCGGGGTGTAGAATGTAATGCATAATTGCAAACAACTTAGCAGAAGTAAGCCTGCATAATAGTTCTTCTGAAGACAACAGGCTTGCGCTGGTTTTACATCTCAACATAATGCTCCTCCTATAACTGAATACAGATTATGGGCATGACTTAATTTGTAAGAAGATGTTTTGCAACTAACTTCATTGGTAATTTCTGGCACAACAAAGTTACAAGCAACCATAGAGGGCATCAAGTCTGAAATTAATGACGTAGTCGAAATTCACTCCTAGATAAATAAAATCAGTATGTTCTGATGTGTCTGTTAAATATTAAATCACTTATTGGGTTCCATCTGAATGAACCTTACTCATGTGAAACGAATTGTTGTGCCTGAAGCTTTAGGCCTGTAATTTGATGCAGACAATAATAGGAGGCTTGGATTAATCTACATAATTTGGCAATCAAATCATAAGATGAGCATGTGCGTGTGTGTAAGGGTGTAATGAGAGTAGTAACAATCAAGGCTTCTGTGTGACATTAATTGAAAGGGGTACACTGGATTTCAAGTGCTTCACAACAAAACAACAAAACATTTTTGCTCCAAACTCCAAAAAACTATGCATACAAATAGTTTCCATCCGAAATGAACACTAGTGGCAGTAAAACACCGACAACTTGTATTCCTTTTCACACAAATTATGATTTCTCAGTAAACTTGCTCAGTTGCCCACCTGATACAGCTTTGTATAAGTCCCGTAAGACACAAGTCACAATAAAAGAGCTCAAAGACTTGTAAAAGCAAGCTAAAATGGCATGGTTGCTTAAGCAAATGTGTTTTTCATCTCAGTTTCACTTGTGTTGACACTATTGGTTAAGTTTAGGGTAGAGTTTAGTGTAGATGCTACGTTATTTTCAAACTGTTTGTCACACAAATAGCACTCAAATCTCTACTCACAATTGATTCCAATAGAGTTTTGTCTTCCTATAGGAAAGAAAAAAACACAAATAAGATCTCTTTTTTTAATATCACTGCAATGAGATCAAACAGAGAGCAAACAGACTTTAGTTCAAATCTGCTGCTTCACATTCTTTTTAAAAAGTCTGCCACCAATAGTCAGAGATTTTAGTATGAACTCAAACAATTCTCCTGAGACCAAAGTATCTGAGTATTATATAGCTCTATATTCTTACTGTGCCAACAAGTGTCTCGTTTGTGCCTATTTTTATTTCTCCCAAGAAATTTTGAGATAACCCTATGGGAATGTTAGTCAGACCGTTGTATAATATGATATACAGTATATATATATAATATATATGGTATTATCTAATTATACTGTATATACTGTATATATATACAGTATATATATTAGAGAAAGGAAGGATATTAGAGTTCAGTTACTGGCCAGGACTGATAATGACTTAAATTCTGCATGGCCTTAAAGGTGCAGTAAGTGATTTCGGAGAAATACTGTTGTTATTTGAAATCACCAAAACAAACACGCCCCTACCCAAAAGCATCACACCCCTATCTTGCCTCCGCCGCCCCCAAATTTACGAGCATGCTATTTAACACAGGCACCTCCCCCATCACTACTGGACACGCCCCTTACTGGTGATTGGCTACAAGTGTGTTTTGGTGCTCGGTCCGATCCACTTTCAACAGTGTTTCTCAGAAATCGCTTACTGCACCTTTAAAGGCCTGCAAAGTAATTAAAATGATAAAAATGTAGTCTTTGAGTTGTCAAAAATTACACTGCATGGTATAAGGGCAATTTTAATTGTGTAAAAAAACAACAACTTAAACATCATGTCAAAAGGTTCAACTTTCAGACTCTTGCATATCTAAAAAGATGCAACTGTTGTTTCATTTTGAGATATTAAAGACAGCACATATTCCCCTCACGAAAAATTATTCCAGCAGATGGTGCACATCTAATTACATTTTATGATTTATGTGATCATTTGCAAAGCATCCTGGGAGAGAACACAGGGAGTACTGAATCAATAATTCTCATTCTGGAGTGAGAAATTAATACAAGTACTGACTCTTTCACATATCTTCTGAGATAAATCTGTGCCACTCTCAAGACCAGGGGGAAATTCACCTCCTTTAATCATCATTTGCTTTCAGGAGTAAAACTGTAACAAATGAACCAATATTTATATAGGACAAAACAAAAGCTTTCTCATCTTGAGTTTCATCTGCAATCTGGCATCATTTTGTCGACTTAATTTTAATTCTTGATCATGTTCAGTTGTTTTCTGCTTTTCAGACCCACTAATCAGGCGCGAGTTAAAAACTTTTGTTGCTTTGGAGCAAGGCTAGCACTGCTTTTGCGGTGCCAAATGTCTGCATTGTCAAACTATGTGGTGGCCGCTCACACAGAATGCATTTTTTCATTCCACTGTGCTACTTTTTCATAGATTTTCTATGTAAGCACACACTAGACAGGCGTGTTTGACTATTGCGCTGATGTGTCTTGCAGAGTCTCATGCATCACATCACGTTCTGAAAATGCATTGCTAAATTTAAAGTGTTCAACTTTTAAAAATACTTCTTGAGGCCTTGCGTTTTTTCCCATTCCTCTGCCCACATCTCACGTTTTTGTTGTGAATGTTACAGCAACAGACACCCAATCGCATACTTCACAGTCACATGCTTTGGAAAATCGCGGAAAGACTTAGCATTGAATAAACTGTCGGTGTTTGAGGGGAAATATATCAAATGGTAACGGCAAACGGGATACTGACAACGCAAATACGCAAATAACTGTACCAAATGAGAGAAGGATTACATGACGTCGACCCGACTTGAGAGTAAGTAAATAATCACAGCAGTTTCATTTTTTGTGTACCTTTAACTTACTTTCTCTTGGCTCAGTGTTTTAAAAGTAAACAAAACTAACAAATGCGTCAGTAACAACAGCAATCCGTTAACATTTATGTTACATTTTTACCATGAATAGTGATGACTCTAAAGCGAGCTCAGGGTTTCGGGAGATGCTTTCATTTATCAAGATTAATGTAGAAAGCGTTTAGTTGTCTTGAGCGGGATTAAAAAGGTTTACTCTGGAGAATAAGATTCAGACACCCAGAGAATCCTGGGAGCAGCAGAGTGTTGTGACTTGTTTGATATTCATTTGTGATGAAAGTCACCACATTAATTATGAGCATTTTGTTTTCGAAATTGACTGCTTGGGTCCAAAACGACTCTTAATGGCACCAGCTGCAAAGGGAACCTGAAGCTGCATTTCTGTCTTTGCTCCTCTATTTTTATAACCATTGCGGTGGCTTTGAAGTCTAACAAGACTTTCATTAATCTCAATCCGTTCCGGTGCTTTTTTAACGCTTTTTACTTATTTCTTAGAAATTCAATATCATACAGAAAGTCTTTGAAGAGTACTAGCTTCAAACTTATCGATTTAAGGGACATAACATAAGGTCCAAATGTCTCAGGCCACTAGTGACAAGATTCAGTTTGACATATTTCTTATTTAATAATTTTTTTACGTTATATTATCAGCATAATAATACGAGGGATAAGTTTATTTGAAATATTAATGAAAATTTATTTGAAACTTTCATTTTTTTTTTTTTTCAAAATCCTTAAACTTTGTTTATGTCATTCCAGATTTTTAATTCTGTGGCCTCAGAATTTTTAACCTTTAATTTAGATATTACTAAAATGTATGGTTGTGCATGTTTAAGTATGTGCATGCATGTATTTGTTTATGTCAGCTTGGTTAGACTATACTAACAAAAATGTGCTTTATTTCCTTAAGATATATTTTTATATTCATATGTGAATGAATCAAAACAACATATAACTGATACTGATACACAACATTATTATTTCTAAACATCTACAATTGATGAGGAAAGATGTATATTAAGAAAAGAAAAGAAAAACAAATAAAATATAAGAAAAATAGCAAAAAATGAAAATAAAAGTGTGATGATTGAGTGTGATTATATGCCTACAAAGCAAAGGGCTAGAGCTCACAACATTCTAGAATTGTTTAGCATTTATTATTTGCAATAAGTTAGCAGTTGATAATTAATGTGTGTTGCTAATTCTCTCTGCAGGAGTTAAAGTATAGCCAACTTCAGTTCATTTTCGTGACATAAAATGTGTCAGGGATCATTGGTTTCCTGCAGCACAATGACATTAGTTTGTGGGGGGGACGTTGTTCCCTGCATCAGTTGCCATCTGGACTCTCTGTTAATGCAACGTGACAACTCAGTATGAATAATATTTCCTCAACGAGAGTAAGAGATGCACATAAAAAAAAATTGCATGTGTAAAAAAAAAAAATCAAGCCAGTATGTACGTAAACAGATACATGAGTACAATAACTTTAACCCAGTTTTTATTTTTTGGCCTTGTTACTGTTTTTGTAGACACAGTGAAGGATAAAATAGGAGAAGAGAGGAGCATGTGGTATGTCAGAAGCTGAATTCAAACTCCTTGAATTCAAGCTCATTGTGCCACAGTGTCCCAACGGCTAGGTCACAGCTCTGTCAACTTTCTATTAGTAAATGAAAATCAACACTGTTTATCATAGACAGGATTCTGAAATGATGATAGGTAGAGAGTTTGCAAGAAAGCAGGACGTTTATATAGTAAACAGTGAAAATACTGAAATTAAATGCTAACATGTTTCTCTTCCATCCATTTTTTCCTCTAAATGTCATGTGTTTTACAAACAGGGGTTATATTAGTCAGGGCTGGGCCTAGAAATCAAATAAATCTTTTTTGTTGATATGGTAGGTTTAAGTGTAATATTCACTACATTATATATTGCTTCCCTGTAGTCCAACCCAGGCTCATTGAAAAAATGGTGAATCTGGCGGCGTTTTATTATGTTGGTTGTTGTACGTATAGCGGTAGTTCGGAAATGAAATGTCTAGTGTACGGTGGACGAGAAGTGCAAAACAAATCACAATTCTGAAAACAAAATAACAAATTAGAAACGCAAATTCAAGTCTAAAAAACAAAATAACAATTCAGAAAACACAACAACAATTCAGAAAACATTATAACAAGTCAGAAAACACAATGACAAATTCGAAAACAAAATAACAAGTCAGAAAACACAACGACAAATCCAAAAACAAATTAACACGTCAGAAAACACAACGACAAATCAGACAAACCGGAAGAGGTAGGTATAGTTTGAGACAGCGCCATTGGTTTGGGATTACTCACCGCTGACTGGACGAGACATCTGTCAATCAACGTATACAGGAAGAACCAGCTGAAGAACAGCAGAGTCGTGGTAGAAAGTTCGGAGATGGTATTAAAGTAGCTCAGTTTAAATGTATTGTATGAA
>NW_015547659.1:685479-692737 GCF_001515605.1 Sinocyclocheilus anshuiensis | reverse complement strand
AATAAATCTGCAAAAATGTCAACGATTCTGTGTTTTTCTGTCAATATGGGGTGCTGTGTGTACATTAATGAGGAAAAAAAATTAACTTAAATGATTTTAGCAAATGGCTGCAATAAAACAAAGAGTGAAAAATTTAAGGGGGTCTGAATACTTTCCGTACCCACTGTATATATATACAGTATATATATTAGAGAAAGGAAGGATATTAGAGTTCAGTTACTGGCCAGGACTGATAATGACTTAAATTCTGCATGGCCTTAAAGGTGCAGTAAGTGATTTCGGAGAAATACTGTTGTTATTTGAAATCACCAAAACAAACACGCCCCTACCCAAAAGCATCACACCCCTATCTTGCCTCCGCCGCCCCCAAATTTACGAGCATGCTATTTAACACAGGCACCTCCCCCATCACTACTGGACACGCCCCTTACTGGTGATTGGCTACAAGTGTGTTTTGGTGCTCGGTCCGATCCACTTTCAACAGTGTTTCTCAGAAATCGCTTACTGCACCTTTAAAGGCCTGCAAAGTAATTAAAATGATAAAAATGTAGTCTTTGAGTTGTCAAAAATTACACTGCATGGTATAAGGGCAATTTTAATTGTGTAAAAAAACAACAACTTAAACATCATGTCAAAAGGTTCAACTTTCAGACTCTTGCATATCTAAAAAGATGCAACTGTTGTTTCATTTTGAGATATTAAAGACAGCACATATTCCCCTCACGAAAAATTATTCCAGCAGATGGTGCACATCTAATTACATTTTATGATTTATGTGATCATTTGCAAAGCATCCTGGGAGAGAACACAGGGAGTACTGAATCAATAATTCTCATTCTGGAGTGAGAAATTAATACAAGTACTGACTCTTTCACATATCTTCTGAGATAAATCTGTGCCACTCTCAAGACCAGGGGGAAATTCACCTCCTTTAATCATCATTTGCTTTCAGGAGTAAAACTGTAACAAATGAACCAATATTTATATAGGACAAAACAAAAGCTTTCTCATCTTGAGTTTCATCTGCAATCTGGCATCATTTTGTCGACTTAATTTTAATTCTTGATCATGTTCAGTTGTTTTCTGCTTTTCAGACCCACTAATCAGGCGCGAGTTAAAAACTTTTGTTGCTTTGGAGCAAGGCTAGCACTGCTTTTGCGGTGCCAAATGTCTGCATTGTCAAACTATGTGGTGGCCGCTCACACAGAATGCATTTTTTCATTCCACTGTGCTACTTTTTCATAGATTTTCTATGTAAGCACACACTAGACAGGCGTGTTTGACTATTGCGCTGATGTGTCTTGCAGAGTCTCATGCATCACATCACGTTCTGAAAATGCATTGCTAAATTTAAAGTGTTCAACTTTTAAAAATACTTCTTGAGGCCTTGCGTTTTTTCCCATTCCTCTGCCCACATCTCACGTTTTTGTTGTGAATGTTACAGCAACAGACACCCAATCGCATACTTCACAGTCACATGCTTTGGAAAATCGCGGAAAGACTTAGCATTGAATAAACTGTCGGTGTTTGAGGGGAAATATATCAAATGGTAACGGCAAACGGGATACTGACAACGCAAATACGCAAATAACTGTACCAAATGAGAGAAGGATTACATGACGTCGACCCGACTTGAGAGTAAGTAAATAATCACAGCAGTTTCATTTTTTGTGTACCTTTAACTTACTTTCTCTTGGCTCAGTGTTTTAAAAGTAAACAAAACTAACAAATGCGTCAGTAACAACAGCAATCCGTTAACATTTATGTTACATTTTTACCATGAATAGTGATGACTCTAAAGCGAGCTCAGGGTTTCGGGAGATGCTTTCATTTATCAAGATTAATGTAGAAAGCGTTTAGTTGTCTTGAGCGGGATTAAAAAGGTTTACTCTGGAGAATAAGATTCAGACACCCAGAGAATCCTGGGAGCAGCAGAGTGTTGTGACTTGTTTGATATTCATTTGTGATGAAAGTCACCACATTAATTATGAGCATTTTGTTTTCGAAATTGACTGCTTGGGTCCAAAACGACTCTTAATGGCACCAGCTGCAAAGGGAACCTGAAGCTGCATTTCTGTCTTTGCTCCTCTATTTTTATAACCATTGCGGTGGCTTTGAAGTCTAACAAGACTTTCATTAATCTCAATCCGTTCCGGTGCTTTTTTAACGCTTTTTACTTATTTCTTAGAAATTCAATATCATACAGAAAGTCTTTGAAGAGTACTAGCTTCAAACTTATCGATTTAAGGGACATAACATAAGGTCCAAATGTCTCAGGCCACTAGTGACAAGATTCAGTTTGACATATTTCTTATTTAATAATTTTTTTACGTTATATTATCAGCATAATAATACGAGGGATAAGTTTATTTGAAATATTAATGAAAATTTATTTGAAACTTTCATTTTTTTTTTTTTTCAAAATCCTTAAACTTTGTTTATGTCATTCCAGATTTTTAATTCTGTGGCCTCAGAATTTTTAACCTTTAATTTAGATATTACTAAAATGTATGGTTGTGCATGTTTAAGTATGTGCATGCATGTATTTGTTTATGTCAGCTTGGTTAGACTATACTAACAAAAATGTGCTTTATTTCCTTAAGATATATTTTTATATTCATATGTGAATGAATCAAAACAACATATAACTGATACTGATACACAACATTATTATTTCTAAACATCTACAATTGATGAGGAAAGATGTATATTAAGAAAAGAAAAGAAAAACAAATAAAATATAAGAAAAATAGCAAAAAATGAAAATAAAAGTGTGATGATTGAGTGTGATTATATGCCTACAAAGCAAAGGGCTAGAGCTCACAACATTCTAGAATTGTTTAGCATTTATTATTTGCAATAAGTTAGCAGTTGATAATTAATGTGTGTTGCTAATTCTCTCTGCAGGAGTTAAAGTATAGCCAACTTCAGTTCATTTTCGTGACATAAAATGTGTCAGGGATCATTGGTTTCCTGCAGCACAATGACATTAGTTTGTGGGGGGGACGTTGTTCCCTGCATCAGTTGCCATCTGGACTCTCTGTTAATGCAACGTGACAACTCAGTATGAATAATATTTCCTCAACGAGAGTAAGAGATGCACATAAAAAAAAATTGCATGTGTAAAAAAAAAAAATCAAGCCAGTATGTACGTAAACAGATACATGAGTACAATAACTTTAACCCAGTTTTTATTTTTTGGCCTTGTTACTGTTTTTGTAGACACAGTGAAGGATAAAATAGGAGAAGAGAGGAGCATGTGGTATGTCAGAAGCTGAATTCAAACTCCTTGAATTCAAGCTCATTGTGCCACAGTGTCCCAACGGCTAGGTCACAGCTCTGTCAACTTTCTATTAGTAAATGAAAATCAACACTGTTTATCATAGACAGGATTCTGAAATGATGATAGGTAGAGAGTTTGCAAGAAAGCAGGACGTTTATATAGTAAACAGTGAAAATACTGAAATTAAATGCTAACATGTTTCTCTTCCATCCATTTTTTCCTCTAAATGTCATGTGTTTTACAAACAGGGGTTATATTAGTCAGGGCTGGGCCTAGAAATCAAATAAATCTTTTTTGTTGATATGGTAGGTTTAAGTGTAATATTCACTACATTATATATTGCTTCCCTGTAGTCCAACCCAGGCTCATTGAAAAAATGGTGAATCTGGCGGCGTTTTATTATGTTGGTTGTTGTACGTATAGCGGTAGTTCGGAAATGAAATGTCTAGTGTACGGTGGACGAGAAGTGCAAAACAAATCACAATTCTGAAAAAAATGAACGTTCTTGGAATTGACAGACAGTTGACCCTGAGAGGTCAAGTAAATATCTACAGCGGATCTAAATATTTATAATTAATTATAACTAGTTATGATTAATTATTCATATTTCCCTTATGAGCTGATTCGCTACAGGGGTGTCTATTTACATTTAGTTAAAAGTGGCTCTGAATCATCAGCTCAAGTGGCGCAGATAGATAAGTGCGTGTTGTTGGCTTTTTGACGCGATCGACCCGGGTTCGATCCCGTCTTTTGCCAAACTTTTTTTCCTCCCTTTTCAAATGATTTGAAAATGTCTGATTTGTTTAGCACTTCTCGGCCACCGTACTAGTGAGTGGCAGTGAAAACATAATGCTCTGTCAGGTTTAAAAATAACATACCACCTACAATAAACCCTATGCATAGTTTTCATGTGACATCACATACTTACAGGAACGCTCACCTGGAGGGCAAAACAAGGCTTTCCTCCACTGACTGCCAGTTGTTTTTACAAGGTTTGTATTAAGTAGTAATGTGTTATGACAGTGATATTAACCTGTTGAGCGGTACGGTCCCATATATGCGATTTTTATTTCCGTGTCCCTGGGAGTATGGTCCCACATATGGGATTTAGAACGTTCGGTGACGTCACATAACTGCCAAATTCAAACTGCATTTTCGCGCTTTGGCTGAAGCTGAGACGCCGCTGCACTTGTCATATAATCACAACTATGCAGTGTTCTTAACCACATAATGACAAAAGTCGCTGCTAGTGTGAACGGGGCTTAAGGGGAAACGTTCTAAAATAACGGTCGCCTAAAAAAAACTTACTCTGGGGGGACCGCTAGAATATTTTATACTCACCAGTGAAAGGGTTAAAAAGCCAAATTCAGTATAAACCTTATTGATGATGCACACTTCGTACAGGCAAGTTCATATTCCGGGCTCATCTGTTTGCCTATATAAATTATGCATCATCAATAAGGTGTATACTAAATTTGATAATTTAATATTACTGTTATAATACATTAAGGCACTTTACGTAAGTGTTTTTAACATTAAACATTTTAAAATGTCCCACTGTTTTTTTTAGTGATTGAAATAGTGCGGCGGGCGCTTTATATGGATTGCAAGTGGCCAAAACTTGCATTTTGTTCACATATCTTTGTTTTTTTCTTTTGATATGTGATCTAAATATTTGTGGCTTGGAAACAGATGGAAAATTTGGCAGGCTTGTGCTGCAGTTCTATGGATGTTATGCCCTCCAGGTCTTTGAGACAGTCATGTGACTAAAAACTATGAATACCCTAAACCTAACTGTAATGTTAGCCAAAGCAAATGTGGCATAAAAACATATTTGCTGAAACTACCATGCCATTTTAACCTCTAGAGCTCTTTTATTGTGACTTATGATTTTGGGGACTCGTACCCAAGCGCTCCACATTGCAATTGCAGTGCATTACCGGGTGAGCTACCAAGCAAGTTTACTATGTCAGAAAAGCCATACGTATGGAGCTGGTTATGTGATGCAAAAATCAAAATGTATTAGTTTACAAATCATGAAGAATCAAGAATCTAAATGTGATTTTAATTGTTAAATAGGCTAAAAATAAACACCATTCATCAATTACTATCTACCATGCCAAGAAAAGCCTTTATTTGATTTCTAGAATCTCAAAATGACAATAATTGTGAACTTGATCCTGTTTTGACCTGCCTAAACCCAGTCACTTATGCGTGCGCCTCTCTGGAATAATAGATTAAACAATTAAAAGCACAGTCTACACACAAACATGCTCGCACACACAAACACACAATGCAGCTGAGTGATGTGGCAGCGTTAGCATGTCCCTATCAGCTCCAGCACAGATGTGTGAATCCACTGCCAGCCTTGGCATTCCGACCGAAGCCACTTGTGAACACCAAAACATGTCTGTTGTCCAAATATGGAATTGTTGAATTGTGTGTTTTGTCAAGGACAAAGTGCAAGCCGACAGAAACCCAACAATGAACACAAATCAACAGGCACTTGCATGCACAGACAGGAAGTGCACTTAGCTTCTGTCTATTGCCTGTAATATTTCTGGTTTGTTCAGTTGTAATATAAGCAAGCTCTATACACAGATATGTTTTAGTCACAAAAGAGAACTACTTTAGCATGCCTGGCACATTAGGGGGTAAAATGCCACGCTTTCCGGATGGGAGGGTGGAGAGGGAAGATTCAGGTTTCTTTCCAGCATTGATTCCTCCTGCATTTGAAAGATCATATTTTCTTATTTTTTCTCAGTGTCTCTGTCATTCTGTCTCATGGACACACATACTCGTGGCATTCAACATAAATTGTCCCACAAATACTTTAAAAAATATTACTATTATTATTATTATTATTATTATGGTAGGAGTAATAATAATAATAATTTGCATATTGTAATTCAAGTATCAAAATAGCAACAATAACTTAATTTACATGTTTTTAATTAGGGTATTCCAATAATACATAATATATTATTGGCCTACTATAAACTTTAAAGCATAATATAATATAATTAATATATTAATTATATAATTATTATATATATTAAATATATTAATTATTATTATTGTAGTAGTAGTAGTAGGAAGAGTATTATTAATAATATTTTGCATAATATAATTCAAGTGTTAAAATATGTATTAATACACTTCAACAACAATTTAATTTACATGTTTTTATTTAAGGTATTATAATTATACATAATATAGCCTACAATAAACTATAAAAAAGAAGAAAAAAATATTATTTAAATTGTTATTCTTCTTACTATTATTCTATTGTCATATTTAATTGAAATCTCACGTACAGTATATTTAAATACAAATCATAAATTTTTTATTTAAATATATATCATACTATATCAGCTATTTCCCTGCTTGTCCTAGTGGAGCTTGTTATTATATTTTGGTGAAAAAATATGATTTTTGTTTTATTCTTTGGAATAATGTATACTGATGATTTGTGCCCAATAAATTGGGTCAATTTATACTGCATGTTTATTTTAACCACACAGTTTACTATGTTTGTCATATTTGTATAACAGCTTAAGCTCACATTTTTTTTCAAACGTCTGTCAATTAACATGTGTCAGTACAGATTGAGAGACAGACATCAAGCAATCGAATTTCAATTACATGCCCTCGTTATTTGAGCCAGCATATTACACAACATATTTTGAATATGAACGGCCAGTGATTCTGCATCTGTTCTAGTTTATAGGTGCTGCTCATCCACCATGTCTTTTCAAGCATCTTGCTCATGTTGTAATGGGTTTTTGTGCCCAATGCTGGAAAGCTCTGCCAGCCCATCATGTCAGAGAGGAGATCTGTGGGTTGCCAGATCCTTGTGTGTACTCTTCCAGCGTGTGACAGCACTCAGGCTGGCTCACAGCTGGATCATGGAGGCCAGACAGATGGGGATCATACATGGCAACCAGAGGGAAGAAGAAAAACAAGAGGCAGGGA
>NW_015547659.1:676928-685196 GCF_001515605.1 Sinocyclocheilus anshuiensis | reverse complement strand
ACAGAAAAGGGAAAGAGATTCTGAACTAAAATGGGTGTTCTTCAAACGTTTAGAAACTATTGTATTGACTTTAAAATTGTTTTTATTTGAAGTTTTTAATGTTTTTGATAAAAAAAATCTTATGCTCACCAAGACTGCATTTATTTGATCAAAAATGAACCAAATTATAGTGTGAAATAATATTAGTACAGTTTAACATAAATATTTTCTATTTTAATGTATTTTAAAATGTAATTTATTCCTGTGATAGCAAAACATCATTACTCCAGTCTTCAGTGTCACATGATCCTTCAGAAATCATTATAATATGCTGATTTGCTGCTGATTTGCTACTCAAGACACATTTATTATTATTATTATTATTATTAGCAATTTTTAAAACATTTGAAGAATCCAGTTCAGCAATTGAAAACTGCTTCACGTTTTTGTAGAAAGTCGAAAGCTTGTGGCAAGCTGTCACATACAATTTAAAAGTTGTCATTTTTTACAATTCCATTAATGAGTTTCTGTTGGCCAAAATTGAGTTTAACAAAAATGTATTTATGATGTATTTTTCATTTATTATTTTAATTGATTTTGTTTTTCAATTTTGCTGAAAATACATTAAATATGATATAATGCATCTTAAATAGGGATACATTGTGGACGATGTAATGTACTTATTTATTGGCTTTAGGTAGTATTTCATATTTCAACAAAAAGGTATCCTTCTCAAATCAATAAGCAGGTTCCAAAACCGTATATAATGTCAGTATACATTGACCTTGTTACAAAAGGTCAATGTATGTTAAATAGAGCTGTATTTGCCTCCCATCCACAATGGTGTGAATATTCAGTAGTTTTGTGTGTGTGCATGTGTGTGTGTGTGTGTGTGTGTGTGTGTGTGTGTGTGTGTGAAGGCTTGGTATATCTCTATACAGAAATTGACGCTACCCAAAAAAAAAAATTACTGCAGTAAAATGTGTCAACTAACCCTGATCTCCATTAAATATTGTACATTATAATTGTTAATAACCCTTTTGAGGTTTAATTTCTCTGTCTTTTCCCTCTCTTTTCTTTTCTTAAGTAGAGGTGTCTAAATTGTAGACCAGTGTCTTCCTTCTGCAGATTCACACATATCAAGCCCAGATGACAGCAGCGAGGGCTGCCTGTGGCATCAGGATGAGATATTTGGCATTTCGAATCCTGAGCTGTCATAAATCAGTTTGTCTCACATGCCAAAAAAAAAACAAAAACTAAAATAACACTCATCACCTCACCTGCCACTTCATAGACCTTCATGGCAATAACTAATTTTAGAAACTGCAGATATTAAAAATGATATTCAGAATAAAATATTCCATAAACTCAGTGTAAAATGTTGCATTGTTATTTGGGATCTCAGACACCCAAGATGTAAGATATAAATGCAATGAATTTACACATTCTATAATTCTCATATATATGTATGTATGTGTGTGTATATATATGTATGGGGGGGGGATGTGTTCCAGGCCCCCTCTCCCTCGTCAGGCCCTTGGAATCATCCTAACCTGCCCCCGATTTGTTTTTGTTTTTTTGTTATTGTTGTTTTATTACAGTGTGCTAAAAATAATGCATCATTGATTCTTTGCTTTGCATTGTTTGATTCAATATCTTGGCTATTGCAATATTCTTGATATTGAATGCTGGTCACTTGAATTTTCTTTGGTTTCCACCTACGTTCCTTTCAAGAACCTAGTGCATAGTAATGCTTCCTGGGTCATTCAGAGAACGAGCCACTTTAACATTTCAAGAGGGCAGCCGCAGTGAACATAGACTCAAGACTCAAGAGAACATGTCCCAGAGAAGAAAGAGATGGAAAGAAAGAAAAAGCAAGGGAACGAGAGTCAATTGGTCATCTGAGAAAATAACAAAAAGAACGAGACGACGTGAGAACGAGAGAGAAATTGATTATCTTCTCTGTGTGTGTGTGACAACACTTGCAGGAGCCAGACTAAATCAAATGCCATCATTTGCGAGCAGAGCAAACTGCTTGGCACTGTACAGTGCGGGGGACACTCGATCTGTCATCCAGCATTCATTTTCACATTCATCAACCTTCTCCATTCTCTGCTTTTCATTTAGAGCAAACAGATGTAGAGGGATCAATACAGTGCTCCTCTGCAGTGGCATACACCATCGGAGAGAGGACGGAGAGGAGCCACTTGAAATGCAGTCGCTGGTGAAGAATACAGCGAGTCGAGCAAGACGGGTAACATGCACAGACATCTAGAATCACAGCCAATGGCCCCAAAATTATAGAAGAATGTGATACAATATCATGAGAAAATGAATTCCAGGGTATGATGCCTTATTCCATTCAATTAATTCAATAGAGAATAAATTCATATAGGCACCTAAATATGTCTGTCTGTCGTTTGCTCTGTCTATCGATCATTCTCTGTTCTATCGTTCTTTCTGTCTGTTGTTCTCTGTGTCTGTCATTCATTCTGTCTGTTGTTCATTCTGTGTTCTATCATTCCATCTGTCTATCTACAGTGTACATCGTGCTGTCAATCATTCTGTCTGTCCTACTGTCTATCGTTCGTTCTTTTGTTCTGTCTATCATTTGTTCTGTGTTCTGTTGTTCTGTCTGTCTATATATCATTCTATCTATCTTTCTCTCCATCTTTCTGTCTACCATTTGTTCTATCGTTCTGTCTGTATATTGTGCTGTCTGTCATTCTATCGTTCAGTCTGTCGTTTGTTCTGTCATTCGTTCTTTCGTTTTATCTTTTTTTTTCTTCGTTCTATCGTTTCTTCTTTCATTCTATTGTTTATTCTTTCATTCTGTATATCTATGCATTGTTCTGTCTCGGTCTGTCTGTCGTTTTGTCTGTCATTCTGTCTATTGTTATATGTTCTATCGTTTGTTCTTTCGTTCTATCATTTGCTCTGTCATTGTTCTATCATTTAGTTCAGTTCTGTTTTTCTGGCTTCTTTATATTGTTCTATCTGTCTAGCTAGAATTATAGCTATCGTTCTATTCATCTGTAGCATAGAGATGTGTTTTTCAAAGTTGTTTTAGCTTGAAACAGCATCTTAACATGGAGTTCAGGGCATGAAATATATGGCATACTATATCATTAATTTAATTAAAGCCTCTAGACAGCCCTTATCTATCTAGCTAGAGAGCTGTCTGTTCGTTCTTATGTGAATCAGTGTTTCCATTCATGTGCATGTGTTTCATATTGCCTCATAATGGATTAAAATATGCATGGAATTGAAACACTTGTAAGGCAGTTCTCCTTGACGCATAGGTACTGGAAACGGATCATTTCAAACCATATCGGCGTTAATGGCACAAGAGCTGGATCTTTTCAGTATTCCTCTGCGCTTTAGATGTAATTTAAAATAGATGAAGCATTGTTTTAAATTGGTAGTTCTGAGGCTTTCTGAGTAATTTCCCCCATGAATGAATCTGCAGATTATTTTCGGGGGAAATGAACCAAGGACAGCACAAATGTATTTATACATGGTTCACTAATGAATCTGTTTAAGTTATAATTTCAACAGAATGAAACCAGTATGGGGTTTGGTTTTTGATTAATGACATTCTGAATTTGATCTTTGAAGTGAGAAAAGGAGTTTGTCAGAGCAGACTTTTTAATTAATTTTAAATATCCACAGCTAAAATACAGATAGAGTGTAACACTATACTCAAGTTATTTAATCACTATGACTTTCTGGGACGTGAAACAGAAAACTTGCAGGCATGGAGGGAATATGTGGGGAAATGCAGTTGTATTTCCTACCACCCAGTAAGCAATTTCTCACAGATTTCCCATCAACACATCATCAACAGCATTTGCTGTAAAGTGGATTCATTGTTTCCTGCAAATGCACACCGATTAATTTGATCGCTACACAGTAATCAGGGGTTATAAAGCGTGACCAACTGATGGAATAGAAAGGCGACGCTTTGGCCTCTGATGTTATGACTGCAACAATCATGATTTTTATGAATCAGTAAGCCAGAAACACTGCCATAACTCCAGAACAGACTCTGATAAACTCAAATACCAAAACCATCAACAAGACTGAGCACTGCTGTCTGCTTGAGACGAAATATGACTGGGGAGGAAAATAAATCGCTTTGTTTGTTCATACCACGCTGATACAAAAATGGCTTTGTGTATTAAGGGAAACGGCGATGAGAAAATGGCATCTTTGACAGACAGCTGTCACAGCAAGACACCATCCCACAACGATGGTATACTTTTACAGCTAACAACACGCACACACAGCATCGTAATCTGTAGCACCCCAACCTCTTCCCTTCAAGGGTCACCTGGGTTAGGATGAGTGACAGCTCTCCGGATCATAAGGGCCTATAGTGGAGAGTGAATTTGGTGGAAAGATCATCTCCTCCCTCGGGGTGGTCAAGGCCTCACTCTGAGAGAAGACTTATAAGAACACAGAGTGACGAGGGACATATGTCTGAGACAGATAAAAATGAAAGAAAAAAAACATGAGCATCAGAGAGAAACGCTCAAAAGCCAAAAAAATTACCCAAATGTATCAATGTACCAAGTTACTTATTTTGCTGCAATCAGACCGGTCTCCAGACTTATTCTTTCTTATTTGATAAATGGGGTCCAAACATCTAAGGCAATACTGAAAAACAGCAATTTTTTTTTCAGATTCTGAATAAAATGATGAATAAACACCTAGCGCAAAAGGGGGTATGTGTCGCTAAAATGCCATCAACTGGAGAGCTGAATTTGTCTTGCGTTTTCACACCCTTCCTGTTTTCTCCTACAGCCTTGTGCCTGGGTCATTGTTCTTCTAAATGTTTGACTTTCAGCCGGTTTTGTTTGATATATGTGACCTGCTCCATCATTTTGTCTTGTTTCAACCCAGAACCACATTTTGAGTTTTATGCAATCAAAAAAAAGAAAAGAAAAAAAAGAACAAAAACTCTCCGCTTTCTGCTCATATTATTATTATTATTATTATTATTATTATTATTATCCATCGTCGTCGAGATGTAATTATTTAAAGATTTCAAATGATTTTACTTTATTACAGAAATATTTATTATATTATATTATTATCTTAATGACAGCATCAATGACAGATTAAATAAAAATATAATGCAATTTAAATAGTTAATATTTTATAATTTAATATAATTAATATATTTATGATATTAGCTATATGGTATTTTTTAAAGTCTTTTTTTCCAGCTAACTAACAAGCTTTGGACACTGAAAGACTTTCCTTTGATTACAAGTAACTAAGGCAGATATATGTATTTCATATTTCATACTTTCCAAAGCAACCACCCTGTAAGCAATTTCTCACAGATTTCCCATCAACACATCATCACCAATGTTTGCCGTAAAGTGGATTCATTGTTTCCTGCAACAGTCCTCAATGCACACTTGATTCATTTGATCGCTACGGAGTAATCAGGGGTTATAAAGCGTGACCAACTGATGGAATAGAAAGGCGACGCTTTGGCCTCTGATGTTATGACTGCAACAATCATGATTTTTATGAATCAGTAAGCCAGAAACACTGCCATAACTCCAGAACAGACTCTGATAAACTCAAATAACAAAACCATCAACAAGACTGAGCACTGCTGTCTGCTTGAGAGGAAATATGACTGGGGAGGAAAATAAATCGCTTTGTTTGTTCATACCACGCTGATACAAAAATGGCTTTGCGTATTAAGGGAAACGGCGCAGAGGAAGGGTGCTGGTGTGTTTATGCAGTGTTTGTGATGACTTGGTTTTCATTTCAGTCAAAAAAGTGACTGAATGAAATACTACTGAATGGTTTCTTTCCCAGGTGCCATCATATGCACATCAAATGGTAGTGAGCAACTCATAGCTGTACTCTTGTTGGACAACAGATATTTTATTCACACTCAAAAGCCAAAAAAATTACCCAAATGTATCAATGTACCAAGTTACTTATTTTGCTGCAATCAGACCGGTCACCAGACTTATTCTTTCTTATTTGATAAATGGGGTCCAAACATCTAAGGCACTACTGAAAAACAGCAATTTTTTTTTCAGATTCTGAATAAAATGATGAATAAAAATATTTAATACTCTGCACTATTTATTTCAAATATACACTGCCAGTCAAAAGTTTAGAATAATTAGGAATTTTATTTATGTTTTATGCTGATTTGTTGTACAATTATTATCAGTTATCACTGGCACTTAATTCTTCATAATGGTTTTTATAATCAATCTTGAAAACTGTTTTTGCTGCTTAATATTTTTGTGGAAATGTGAAATGTTCTTTGAATAGAAAGTTCAATGAACAGCATTTATTAGAACGATAAATCTACTGTCACTTTTGATCAGTTGTGCATTCTTGCTAAATGAAAGTATTAATTTTGTTTTCTTTTGTAAAGCTTCCTTATTCCAAACTTTTGAATGGCAGTGTATCACGGTTTCCACAAAAATATTAAACGGCAAACCGTTTTTAACATTTATGATAATAAGTAATGTTTCTCAAGCAGCAAATCAGCATATTAGAATGCTTTCTGTAAGATCATGTAGCACTGAAGTCTGGAGTAATGGCTGCTGAAAATTCAGGTTACTTTTTAAAATATATTCAAATAAAAATAGTTTTGAATTGTAATAGTATTTCACAATATTACTGTTTTTACTGTAGTTTTGATCAAATAAATGCAACCTTGGTGAGCATAAAATAATTCTTAATTATTTTTCAGAATCATGAGCTTACAGCTACTTATATTAATATTTTCAATTTCTATTTTAAATTGAGTTCATATAAAGATATTTAATCATTCTATGAAACCACACAATCTCATATATAGATGAGAATGATGTGACAAAAATTGATATTTCAAAATTTGTCACATCTTTACCTCAGAATTAATTACCTAAACACTGAAAGTAAACCACACTAAGATTTTGGGTTGCATATTAATTGACAGAATGCTGATTTTTTAATTTATTTTTTATTTTTTATCATCACCCAGGCTAGCAGCAGTCCTGGTCGAGTTGTTGTCTCCTGGAGGATTATGGAGGGAGGGGAATATAATTTCATATCACAGTATTCATTGATTTTTATCTTTGCCAGCTCTGTTGTCAGTGTCCTTCTCCAGAATGACCTCTAGGGAAAAGAGGAGTGTTGTGGTCTTATTCCTTCTGGAAACCATAAAACATCTTTCATCATAAATCATCCTGTAAATCAGATTATAAGGTCTGTCTTTAAAGATAAAGCATTTTTCATGATCTTCTCATTTTTTAGATCTAGGATAAAACTGCTCTATTGTAAAAGCAGACATTTGGGTGGACACATTGTTTTAATACAACACCTACAATAAATGTATAGTAATAAATAAATAAATAAAAGAAAGACAATTTAATTAAGTTGCTGCACACATACAACCAAGACTTTTCGCTCACAATGACAGAGCTGCTAGATGCACAGATAAGTGTGCTGCCCTTACTGTGAAGTTCCAGCACCATAAATTTACGTTGTAATTTGTTTTCCACAGGTTTTTGTGCATGCTTACTGCTTATTTATTCCTGCTTTTAAGTCCCAACTGTTTTATTGCATGATTAAAAATAAAGCAAATGTCTAGTTGAGGTGTGTTTTGTGCTCATCATTGACCTCATGAGTAATTTCTCTGAGCCAAAACAAGCAGTTTATACCCTTTCAGTTGTCTGGCAACCAAGTATGTGACAGATTAATGAAATGAATAGTTCACCCAAAAATGAAAATTCACTATTTCCTGTTGCTTTTTGAGAACCATTGTGACTGGATCATTACAGAAGTAGTTCACCCAAAAATGAAAATTTACTCACCTTTGGCCATCCAAGATGTAGATGAGTTTATTTCTTCATCAGATTCAACAGATTTTAAAGGGGTCATATGATGTTGCTAAAAAGAACATTATTTTGTGTATTTGGTGTAATGCAATGTGTTTATGCGGTTTAAGGTTAAAAAAACACATTATTTTCCACATAATGTACATTATTTTTTCTCCTCTATGCCCCGCCTTTCTGAAACGCGTCAATTTTTACAAAGCTCATCGGTCTGAAAAGCGAGATGTGCTCTGATTGGCCAGCTATCCAGTGTGTTGTGATTGGCTGAATACCTCAAGCGTGTGCCGGAGATGTTACGCCCCTTACCATACTGTGTTTCCATGTGTCCCAGCGCAACCAGACAAAACCAATAAAATCCATTACAAACGAGGCATTTGTTGCATCCAGTGGGGACATAATTACTGATTGTAATGACTTATACTGT